>NC_044929.1:3058178-3124801 GCF_003576645.1 Ipomoea triloba
TTTTTTTTTTTTTTTTTTTTTTTTTTTTTGAGTTTATCCCACTTTGGTCAGCAGAATAACAGGTCAACAATGTAAATATCTATTTTAACCCTGCTTGAAAGGGGAACTTTTTTTTTCGCCGAGAAATTGACGAAAAATCCGTCGAAATGATAATCTTTTCAACAAAAATAATAATCCTAAATCGAAATTGCAAGATTTGAAAGTGGTAGATCAATCCTGATAGTGTTACTATAGTCATGGGACTAAAAGTGTAATAAAACTCTGACTAGATCAATAATTCAGGGTGGATGAGCAACATATAATTCAGAGAAAAAAAATATCATTTTCAAGTCTTAATCCATTAAATATTACCTTTTGCGTATTCAAAGTTACAATTTAATAATACTCTGTGGGTACCAAATAAATAAATAAATAAATACTCCGTACCTGATTAACAGCAGGAGGAATGGTAGCATTCTGGAGGAGTTTAGAAATCTTAGTGGAAGTGAAGTTAGAGACTCCAATGGACTTAGCCAAACCCAATTTGTGACACTCTTCCATCCCTTCCCATGTCCCTTTCATGTCAAAAGGAATAATGTTTTCTGTTGTAACCACCAAGCTCTCTTTCGCATCCTTCATTCTTAGTGGCCAATGTACTAAATATAAATCCACATAATCTAGTCCCAACCTCCTACATTACAACAAATTTAGAAAAAGAAAAGTTATAATACATTTCTTTTAGTACTTTAACTCATCACAAAATTATTGATATGTAATGGCTACAATAAACTTCAACTAGTAATTCCCAATCCAACAATCAACAAATTAACATAGTATAATTTTTGCCAAATATTTTATGATCAAGCGGCATAACAACGGACAAAGATACAGAAGATACTAAACATTGGTCTTCTCGCCTAATAGGTGGCTGAGATACCATACTATCATCATGTCAGGTTAGGGTGTAAGAGCCTTAACGGTAAGAAAATTTTGCTTTTATGGGAAAAAAAAGGTTAATAATGTATCTATTATATGTTTAAATAATCCTAAATCTAATGACCCCTCACCCATTAAGTTATTACACCCACACTCCACTTTTTGACCACTAAACTATGTACTTGGGACAATGGATCTATTATTTGTGGCAATGATATTGATTAATTCATAATAATTAAAATCATGAAAATTAGACAAGGAAATAAATAATATGGCAAATATATAACATTTACTTCAAATTTCAAGTATTACGGTGTGTTTGGTAACCCGAAAATCCGGGCTTTTGGTCTTTAGCAACGTCCCAAAAATGCGGTAAACGAAAATTATTTTTCTTTAATTGATCAAGGAAAAGAAGCCAATTTTTCCAGAAAATAACTTCCGGAAAAATTATTTGGAAATGACTTCCTCTCCTGTTTCGGCGGACTTTATAGTCGAACTGCATAAGTATGACTCTCTCAAATAAAAGATAGCAAGTACGAATTCATAGTACACTATAACAGATTCAGTATTACTCGGAAAAACACATTCAAATGCAACCTTAGTATTATTATATATCACTCCATTATATTAATGAAAAACTCCAAAAGCAAAAAGCCAAAAGGCAAAGAAAGTTTACCCCAGGGATCTCTTGAGTGCCGGAAGGACAAGATCACGGTCCGTTTCGGTGATCCAAAGCTTAGAAGTGATGAAGAGTTGGTCGCGGCCGGAAACGAGGCCGCGTTGGATTGCGGCGGCCACCGCGCGGCCGAGGGCCTCCTCGGAGCCGTAGGCGGCGGCGGTGTCAAAGTGACGGTAGCCGATCTCAATGGCATGAATCAGAGATGAAACCAACTCGTCCTGGTCTGGGAGTGAGGGAAACGCAGTTCCCATGGCTAAAACTGGCATTTCATGCCCAGAGTTTAGCTTCACTTTTGGGACTTCAATCACTCCCTCCATATCTGATCTTCTAAAATGATACTAACTATCTAAGCTTCTTGTCTAGGGGCTGAACAAGATAAGAATCTGTGGCTTTCAGATAGATCAATATATGGCATTTATATAGGCATACAACACAAATTGATTTAATTCCATTTTTTGTCTAGATGACAATATACTTTTATCCATTTTTTTATTATAACATTCTCATTTGGTCCTAGTGTTATTGTCACATGACCATTTTAAGTCCTGTTTGGTAAATGACTGTTAGCTGATTGAGTTAGAAGGTATAATTAATTGATAATATTAACTGATTGTAGAAAAGTGTTTGGTAAATTAGCTGTTTGGTATAATTTCTTTTCTCAAAGAGCTAATTGAAAAGGTTGTTTCTAGTAACCTTTTGAAATTTAGTATTTTGGAGTTACAAAAGCTTATTAACCAAACACTTATATTGATTTTTTTAACTAAGTCAAACAACTAATAATAGTCAAATAGGCCAAAATTGGCTGATAGGCTAATTATTTACCAAAAAGAGCCTTAGTCTTCCTTCAGCAAAATCATTGAAATATTGTTAAATACAAAGACGTTTTAATCTTTTTTATACAAAGTATGTTTTCAACTATATTTTTTATGTTTTTTTTTTGAAAACATAAATAATTGAAGACCGAAATATTCTTGTATTTATCGATATTTAAACTATTTAAAAAAATCGATATTTTTTAAAAAAAATCGATATTTAAACTATTTTGTTGATAAATGACCAAAAATGGTCATAATCACAACAATATTAGGACCAAAAGTAGATGTTCTAATAAAAAAAGACTATAAGTGGATTGCCACCTATAAATCTAAGATTAAAAATGTAATTAACTCACGGCAAATTATACCATGGATCAAGGTCTACTTTACAACTCTGATCCAAAAATAACATCTCACATGTACTTTACACATTCTGTACATACTGTTGACCGTTTTTGTATCTATAGTTATTACTAGATTTTCTTATGCGCGATGCGCAAAATATAGGTGCCCAATATTAGTATTTTGTATTTAAATTTTAAATTTATTTAAATTTTAATATAGTAAATAATAATAATAATAATAATGTAAAATATTTTTATAAATTAGATATTTATATTTTAAAAAATAAGTAATATATAAATCTAATATTTAATGTGTATATATTATTATTATTGAAGAAGATAAGAAAATATATGGTGGATGCATGTGCATAGTAACAATAGTGGAAAAAATAACGGAAGTTATAACGGTAGGGGTATATTTATCTAAAATATTATGTAGTATAACTTTTATAGCATAATGTACAAAAAACTTAACAGAAAAAACGGACATAAATGAGGGATATAACCTTCATTCACATTTAGTATTATTATGTTTTTAGATATTATGTATCAATAATTATCAAGTTATTTATTTATTTGTACAGAACCTATTAATTATAGTTACATAATGTATTAACTAAAAGTATATATAATTTTTTTATCAGGGTTCAAAATGCAATACCGAATAATTGACATACAGCCAACTTGACCGTGGCCCAATGCAGAACAAAATAAAAAAGTACCAGCCAATGTGATAGCTCCTCAAACGTGATGACAACGGCGAAATGGACGTCCACTGCCAATACCTCCAAATCGCTGTACAATATTATTTAATGAAAGTTGCAGGTACTTCTCTGAGAGCTCTGTCCAATATCACTTTATTCAAAATTTTGTTCTATGTTAATGAAATTAAGGAAATTGTTTATTAATGATTTAATGTATCCTTTTTTTTATTCATTCAAATAAGTTAGTATTAAACAATAAATAGTAAAATAAGTTTTAAAAAGAAATGTCAAAGAAGATGGCCAACCGGCGGCCATCTATTTTTTGTTTTTTTTTAAAGCTTATTTACGGAGTATAATTTATTAATTTAATTTTGTAAATATTTATTTTTGAGTTGCAAGAAAACTCATAACTATTACCCAAGATATGCACAGGGTAAGCCATGTGTTATGACCCTAGTTGGCAAAGGATCACAAGAAACTAAAGAAAGTAAAATCAGTTTAGTTTGTTCCTGGCTGAATTATCGTGATTTACTTCCTCTCACATACTTTGTCGGGCCGGGGCATGGGGCCCGGTGTTGGGGATTCAACCTATAGGAGAAGATACATAAGATGATAACTACAGAAACATAAACAACAAATTATGTTATGAACCCGGGTCATTCACAATTTTAGAACTCTGTGTTCATAATTTTAGAAATCTATGTTCACAATTTTATAACTGTATGTTCACAATTTTAGAACTCTATATTCACAATTTCAGATCTTAATATACAAAATTACATTACTCAATATTAACAATTTTTGAACTCTATATTCACAATTTTGTTATATAGATTCAAAAATTGTGTTATACTGTTGAATACAAAGTTATGAAATTGTGAATATAGAGTTATGAAATTTTGAATATAGTGTTCTATAATTGTGAATATAGAATTCTGTAATTGTGAATATAGAGTTCTAAAATTTTGGACATAGAATTCTAAAATTGTGAATATGGACCCGGGTCCACTGCATAACAACCGCACATAAATGTTAACTGCAAATAAAAAATATGTTAACTGCTAATTATCATGTTATATGTCTGCAATTATAATTTTATGTGCCTTCAATTGTTTACAGGTATTGTTAAATGCAAATACAAATTTTTTTAATTGTATACACGTAATTTTTGGACTAAGGTTCACAATGCAATATGAAATATAATCCATGGTATAACAATTGCTAATAGTGAAACTTGAAAACTTGTGGTTACCAAGTAAACAAGCTTACTAACTTTGATTAGGTTGCCCAAAAGGTCATGAATAGGTTTTGCCGTTGGATGTACTACTATGGCTATGTTTGGTGGAGTTTATAGCTTATTTTAAGTTACAAATAAGTTATAAGCTCTGTTTGATAAAACATATAGAGTTTAAATTTTAAATATTTTGAAATGCTACAGAATCCTAATTTTCAAATTACTAATAAACATGAAAATTATAATAAAAGTAATCACAAATGGACATGGACATCATCTATAGAAAAGTGCACTCCATTGTGTTTTTTTTGGTAGATAATAGAGTTTTTGAGTCACTACTTGAGAATGTGTCTGAGTATACTCTATTCTTTTAATATTATAATTTTTGATTTTTTTTTCCAAAATTAATACAACTACCGACATGGTAGATAGTTTTGGCTATCACGAAGCAGCCACAGTTGCCTGTGAAAGAAGACATTCACGGTTATCTAAAAAAATTTGAATATTTCTTAGATGGGTATGGTCGTCATTGTAGACATTCGTGGCTGTTGCCGGATAGCCACAGCTGTCTGTGCAAGAAAATAGCTATGGTTCTCACCAGATGACCATGGATGTCATTGCTGATAGTCATGGTTGTCGTTATACAGCCACCATTGTTCGTGAAAGAAGACAACCGTGATTGTCTAAATTAAAAAAAAATAAAAATTAAACGGCTATGGCTATCTTACTAGATGGCCATGGGCGTCACCGTGGTTGTATTAATTAAAAGAATATATATATGTAAAAAAGAAAAAAAAAGCTAAAAGAAAAAGAAAAAGAAAAAGAAGTGACAAGTGTCAACGAAAGAAGCAACAACATGTTAAACATGTTTTTTTTTTGTTAGACCATGAGGTGTTTTGAGCAGACCCTAATTATAGGAGGTACCTTTAAGCCCATACAATACTCATATTAATCTCTATTCGCACCAGGCCGGCCCAATTAAGGGGCAAAGTACTGACCAATTAATTTAAGATTCAATAAAATATTTTAACCAATTTAAGGGGTTTGAACAGAGTTTTTTTCCTTTTTACTTAGGGGGCTCGATTAAAATATCCGTTTGCTTAAAGGCTAATTTAACCCTTTTTCCTAGAATAAAATACTCTTTCTTATATAGTCGCATAAGACTTGCTCTAATAAAATATAGGCTCCCCACTTCACATTCGCATCCAGTAAAAAATATTAAACATTATTAATGATGCTTTTTTTTTTCATTTTTAAATAGTGACAATTAAAGCATGTGTTCCATCTCAACTAAAAACCTAAGCTGATAGACGTGTGCGATGGATTTCCGAGCGCAACACGTGAAAGTCTCTTTTTGTGGGTGACGCGGAGATTCGAACCCATGATCTTTTGCATGGCTCTGATACCAAATTAAAGCATGTGCTCCATCTCAACTAAAAGCCTAAGCTGATAGTTGGACTGCACATATTATATTTATACTCACAGTGACGTAGGGGTTCAGCCGAAAAGCAAACTAGTCGGTCAGCACCATTAATGATGTGTTTTTTTTTTTTTTTTTTGAAGACCATTAATGATGTGTTGTTGAGTGTTGACAGCCACAAAATTGATATTGCAATTCCATGTCATCTTATATATTTTTAGTACTCATTCAAATAAATTAGTATTAAACAATAAATAGTAAAATAAGTTTTAAAAAGAAATGTCAAAAAAGATGGCCAACCGGCCATCTTTTTCTTGTTTTATTTTTAGCCTATTTACGGAGTATTATTTATCAAATTAAATTTTTGTATTTTTATTTTTTGCGTAAAGAGGAAAACCTACAACCACTACTTGGATATGTATGTGTGCACAGACTAACAACCTATTTGGTTTGTTGAAAAATATTTGAAGGGAAGTGGGATGGAAATTCCATGAAAAATGGATTTCATTGTTTGTTTGGTGGAAAATAAATTACCGGGAACACAAATTATATTGTTTGGTTGGATTTAGAATTGTAAAGAATAATAAGTATAAAGTCAATTATACCCCTACACGATAATAAAAACAATAATAATAATAATGATAATTAAAAAAAAGTTGGTGAGTACATAATTTCCTCCTTATTTTTCATGGAAAACAAAATACCAAGGGATGACCAGAAAAATGTTTTTCTCGTTCTTGAGGAAAATGTTTTCCAATGAAAAATGTTGGAAAATATTTTCCATCCAACCAAACAAAAGAAAATCTAATTTTTCTCAAATTCAATGAAAAAATTTGTCATTTAGGCCCAACAAGTCAATATCGCCTTCACTGAGACTCAAATCTATGACCCCCCATTTGAAAGAGTCACTTCATGCCGCTTGACCACAAGGTCTTTCAACAAACTCTTTATTCTTTGTTTTTTTTAGTACTTTTTTACTTATTTTTAAATTTGATTTTTTTGTGTTTAATTTTAATAGTACTTTTAGTTTTATTTCTAAATATATAAATTTTGTATACTAATATTAAACTTAATATTATGCAAAATAGAATTAAAAATAATTTCAGTCAAACCTTGTTAACTGAATCAAAAAACATAAAATGAGATGAGAGTATTATATTTTTATTTTGACTCAATCCATTTATCAGCCAAGAATCTATTAAATGATCTCACATAACAAAATTTCACTTAAACAAATTGTTTAAACTATGAACTGTCTACGCATAATACTATTTTGTTCGTAGTATCTTTTGTCACATGGGTCACTGACTGGGAATATTTCTTTGTCAGAACATTAAATTAAATCTGCACAAAAAGAAGCCTTACATTGCCTTTTTTATTCATTAAGGTATATTTTGAAAGAGTAATACTACATGTACTCTCACATTCTACTCCATTTTATATTCCCTGCTTATATGTCACTTTTTGATTCATTCAAAAATATGTGAGCCACAGTTTTTATTACTTTCTTTTTATTTTCCTCCAATAAAATCAAGACATGTGGCGTGAATTTTACTCTATTGGAGTACATATATCATTTTCCATTTTGAAATCCATAAACCTGATTTGAGAATTGAGCCAATCTAGATTATTAAAGAATTCTTAATAATAAAAAATGAAAAATTATTCACTGAATTTATAATTCATCCTCAACCCTGACTCGAGGAGATAATATAAATCATTCAATTAAACATAAAGATTTCACATTTGTTTATTGTGCACAAGAAGTCTCTTACCATTATCAATGAGACTCAATCCCAAGTTATTGTTTCTAAATTTTATCTGTGACTAACTGAGCTGTCCATGCGGAACTGGTCAACTGGATTTATAATCTTGTTTATTTATCTGCCAAGAAGGATAAGGGTCACACTTGTGTGAGACCTTCTCACGGATCTTTATTCGTGAGACGGGTCAGGTCGGATTGAATCAACCTGCAAATGTCATACTTATATGCTCAAATCTAATATTAATTAGGAATAAATTTTTGCCACTTATAAAGTAAAATGTAGTAGTTTTGAAGAAAAATGTATAGTAATAATTTTGCATTTTAATATAAAAGTATTATATTTTCCATCAAAAGTATTAGTTTTCTATAATAAGTAATATTTCCTTACTTATAAGGAAAAATATAATACTTTTTAAGAAAAAATGTATTACATTTACCATTATAAGTAATAAAATTTTTATTCCTGATTAGTATTACATTTGAACATATAAGTATGACATTTGTATGTATAAATATCACATTCTCACATTGACCCGACCTGACCCGTCTCATGATAGGTCGGTCTCAAACAAGTTTTTGTCCAAGGATGAAGCCCAGCTGGTTTCAGAAAACGTTATCCCCTTTTCAGCTTAGAATTTTGGTTTCGAGATACGAAAATCATCGTTGATTATATAATTTAGGGAAAAGGGTCAAATAAGCCCTCCAACTTTACCTAAGGAGTCAATTAGGCCCCTGAACATTTTAAAGTAGCAATTAAACCCATCAACATTATATTTTGATGCAAAAAAGTCCATAAGCCTATTAATGACCTGTGATCACAGGTCATTAAGATTCCGGTCAAATTTTCGGCACACTCAGGCTATATTCCGGCACAAAACCCAATGGTTGCCTTCTCCAGTGAGTCACCGGCGACCGCCGAACGGTCGCCCTTGACTTTTGTGCCGGAATATGGGTGCTGAAAATTTGACCGGAATCCTATTGACCTGTGATCACAGGTCATTAACAGGTTTATGGACTTTTTTGCATCAAAATACAATGTTGATGGGTTTAATTGCTACTTTAAAATGTTCAGGGGCCTAATTGACTCCTTAGGTAAAGTTGGAGGGCTTATTTGACCATTTTCCCTATAATTTATATTAGCTTGACCTTGAAAATTGAGTCAATGAGAGAACAATAAAATTTAACTAACGTGATAATTATGTGAATTTAAGAAATTTATAGTATGTTGGATGCAGCCATGCAAATTATATCTGGCAAATTATAGCCGTTCCAATAAAAATTGTGACCATGTGCCATATTTTAATTTGAACATTTTTTTTAAGTAATTTCTATATATAAATAATAGTTGTTTAAAAAGTTGTATCAAAGTTGCATCTAACAATTTTTCATTGACATTATCTTTTTGCTCATCCATTTGAGTTTGTTTTGTAATTAATTTTTCAAGAGCTCCTTTCTAAGATTGGGTTAGTTGTTCAATTCTTCTTTTCTTTTTACGCTTCTCAGACCCATATGTATATTTTCTAGAAGACATAATTATAAAATCCTAAGGAAAAAAAGAATTTATTTAGAAACTCTATAAATAAATAATTAATCAAGAAACAAATTCTTAAAACAATAAACAAAAATTATGAAAAATACGTAATTTTAATTACCTGTTAAGAGAATTGAAGAACTTAATACGTAATTTTAATTACCTGTTAAGAGAATTGAAGAACTTGAGACGTAATTTTAATTACCTGTTAAGAGAATTGAAGAACTTGAGACTTGAGAGTTTGTGTGATCAAGAAGAATTGAAGAATCAGTTGAGTTGCGGTCGGCGATCTATGAAATTACTGAATTGCGAATTGGGAATTTTTAAATTGTCAAATTTCGTTACGGTATTGCCATATTTTATAGGGTTGGGAAGTGAGAATTTACTAATTGTCTAATTAAGATGTGGGATTATGATTTATGAAATATAATTACCGAACGGAATTGGCAATGTTTTTGGATTAGGATATATATATATATATATATATATATATATATATATATATATATATATATATATATATATATATCATTTTTAAAGCAATTGTAAGTTGGACTCAATTTCATCTAGTCACAAATTGGTCAAATCTTCATACATTTAGCCTAATTTTTTCTAAACTATATATACATACAATTTTTTTTTTAAATATGAGCCCGTACGATCGCACATGTTAGACATGCTTATATACAGCCCTGCTATCTACCCATGATAAATTTCATTTTTGTAAGTTGAAAGTTTACTTTTAATTTATGAATGTTCATTTTCAAGTAGTATATTTAAAAATGAATATTATCTATAATAAAAAAATGAGCATTTCATATATATATTAAAAATGAGTATTTATATACATTAATTAGTAGTCAATTTTGCAATGTGGATCATAATCCACAATATAATAATTAGTTATGTCTTAACTCTTTTTTTTTTTTTTTTTTTTTTTTTTTTTTTTGCGCTAACGAAATTTTACATAGTGTTTAAAATATTGTAGAACGTATTTTTGTAGAATAAAAATGACATTCTATCATATAATAATTTTAGCCAGTTTAGTTTGTTAGATTGTTAGCGAGTTTTGTTCCTTCATTAATTTAACACAATTTTTTTCAATCCAAATAAATCATGATTCATTACTTAAAAAGAAGTAATTAACCTTAATCTTAATAATAATAACAATAACAATAAAAATAATAATGTTTCAAAACCTAAAACTTTATTACCTCCTCAACTTAAAGAAGTCATTTTTCAGATGTCTCCATCCCAAAGTTCCTTCACGATTCTTGAGCCAAGACCTAACATGCGTAGATGACAAGTAGTGGTGAAGATTCGAACAATCCGTGATAAGCTCTAATGACATCAAACCACGATTCTTGAGCCAAGACCATTTCCAATAATACCAATGGTATAAATAATTAGATTATATAAGCATGTTTATCTATATTTTTCTTTTTTAATATATATACAACTTCGCGAAGAATATGACTAAACTATTAAATACAGTAAAAAAATTCAACATACTCTTTTCAAAAAATAAAAATCAAAATACTCTACATATATTTCTGAAGATCATCATTATTGTCAATTGTCATTATTTAATTAGATAAGAGGGTGTTCATTTAAACAAGCTAGCTAGCTAAGAGAATATGCAATGCATGGATCATTAGAGTGTGATTGAAGTAGCTTCTTATTTATATATATATATATATATATATATATATATTGTTCATATTTACCGTTTTCGTGTCTTAATGCTAATTATTCCTTATATATGCGAAGATGACAAAATAGGTATATATCTACACAGAAGATATATATTCACTACAAATAAATTGGATATCAACTTATTTCTATAACTGAGTTGCTCAAGAACGAGCAAATTTACCTAATTTATACAAATCATAAACACTGATATATAAAATTTCTAAAGTTTCAGCATCAGATGCATACATAAACACATTGGCTACTAATTAGGCAATTATTTGCTCGAATTCAAGCAAGTAAAACATCAGAAAACATAATCAATCCAACCAATTTCTTCAATTGCACGATATAATATTCGATGTTATAATTTATATAATTGCTTATCGATCCAAAAATTCTTAAAATATTATAACAAATACATTCCGTGCAGGGTGAAAATACTAGTAGTAGTTCTAATAATAATAACAATAACAATAACAATAATGTTTCAAAACCTAAAGCTTTATGACCTTCCTCAACCAAAAGAAGTCATTTTTCAGACGTCTCCATCCCAAAGTTCCTCCACTGATTTGTATGGTCCATTTGAATGAATGAAAACCTCTCCTTTACATCCTCTACGCTGAGGTATTTGTTGAATCTTAGCAAGTTCTTCCTCTTCAAGTTCCCAATTAAAGATTTGAAGGTTTTGCTTCATCCTTTCGTGGTTAAAACTCCTTACAATTACACATGCTCCTTGTTGATACACCCATCTTAGTGCAACCTACATACATAGGATAAAGAAGATTAATATTTACCTCGGGACATAGCTCAGTGATTGAAAGGCCGAGTATATGACTTTGTGTAACATCCCGCAAATACTCAGGGTCAAATCCCCAAAGAGGTGAGACTCCAAAGTCAGTGCAACACTTAGAGTAGTGCATCATTAAGACAAATCCCGCAATTTACCTTCTCTCATCAAACCTAGGGCAGAGAGATTAGATACCGTTAAATTTGGGATTAAGTACCTTTCACTCCCATCAAAGTGGAGCAAGAAAGAATTACCTGTGCAGGGCTCTTGTGTTTAGCCATTGCAATATCTTTAAGTTGTGGGATCTCCAATAACCCAGGGTTGCCCCACAAGGCACCATTAGCTCCTAAAGGACTCCATGCACTAACATAAACTCCCTTTTCTCTACAAAACTCTAATAGTTTAGCTTGCTGCCATGCAACACTCATCTCCACCTGCCCAAAATACAGTATGAAAAAGGTATAAATTCAAATTGATTGGAATTTCATATATTAGTATATTACTACATGTATCTTTGATATACAAAGTATTACATTTGACTGTATTTATAATTTTGTCTAATCTACTACCAATGAATACTAAGAGCATCCCAAGAGTGATTTTTTGGGGAGGTTTTTCATAAGCAAAAATTTGGAGGTTCTTTTTTTTTTTTTTTTTTTTTTTTGTTTTTTTTACAATTAAGGGGTGGGGTTTTTAAAAAAATTGTTCTCCTGCATACCCTAAGAGCCCCCACGTCTTGGCCCAACAGAGCATTTGGGAGTCCGTAAGGACAGTCCAGATGGTAAGAGTGTTCGACCTACAACCGAGAGGTCGGAGGTTCGATCCTCAAACCCTTGGGTAGCCGGTCAGCTATGGGTAACCTAGGCTGGTTTACCTCCTTGTGGTCCTTTGCCGGCTAGAGTCACAGTGCGAGGAGAAAACCTCGTTAAAATAACAGAGCATTTGGGAGTATATAAATCATGATAACTCAGCTGAACATAGAAGCTAGACCTTTGCTTAAACAGATTATATTGTTGCAAACTAAGGCACATGTTCTTGTCGCACCCAACAAGCACGTGCATCGCACGTGCCAACTAAGCACAAAATTATGTCTGACAATTTCTTGTTTTTTATTTCCCCCTTTTTCCCAACCTTTTATCCTACATGGCAGGTAAAAAAACCCAGAAAAACTCAATTGACGAGGATGCTCTAACGTTGAGTTGTACCTAGTCATGTAGGTTTGGAATACCTACAAGGCTTTATTAGATATCATTAAACACCTTTTTTTTTTGAGAATTATCATTAAACACCTTTTATATACCTGATTAACAGCAGGAGGAATGGTTGCATTCTGAAGAAGCTGTGAAATCTTTATTGATGTGAAATTAGACACACCAATAGACTTAGCCAAATTTAAGTTGCAACACTCTTCCATTCCTTCCCATGTCCCTTTCATGTCAAAAGGAATAACATTTTCTGTTTCAATCTCAAAGCTCTCCGCAGCATCGTTCACTCTTAGTGGCCAATGTATTAGATATAAATCCACATAATCTAGCCCCAGCCTCCTATATATTAAAAGAAAATGAAAGTTTTGATATATAAACCACAATAAAGAATGTTCAAAAAAAAAAAAAAACCACAATAAAGTACTCCTTAATAATTTAAATACATACTTATTTTTTTCTATTTTTTCCAATTGTGGGTGGGGACAGTTGACCAGCAGATTTAAGACGGCTTCATAGCCAAATTAAAGTCAATAATATATCCCTTGACGATTAATAATTAAGGATGAATGAATCCATTCCACTCAATCTTATCAGTTTGAACCAAACATATAGACCAAATTTCAAATAACATTCAGATAATGTGTCCACAGTTTGCAGTTAATAGCTAACATTCTACGCAAATTATATGGTGGACCATGGTCCACAATGCACTGTGGACCGTGATTATATATGGCTGATACTGCAATTGTGTTGCACGGATACTGCAGTTGTGTTGAAAAGATACTCTAGTTGTGTTGAAAGAAAACTACAGTTACGCGAATCCATTCAACACAACTGCAGTATCCTTTCAACACAACTGCAGTATCAGTTCAACACAACTGCATTTACAGACGGATGAAATGGCCTCTGTTCCGCGCAAGTGCAGTTCCCTTTCAACACAACTGCAGTTTCCGTTCAACACAAACATTCTATGTCGCTATAAATAAATTAACNTTTTTTTTTTTTTTTTTTTTTTTTTGTGTTTTTTTTACAATTAAGGGGTGGGGTTTTTAAAAAAATTGTTCTCCTGCATACCCTAAGAGCCCCCACGTCTTGGCCCAACAGAGCATTTGGGAGTCCGTAAGGACAGTCCAGATGGTAAGAGTGTTCGACCTACAACCGAGAGGTCGGAGGTTCGATCCTCAAACCCTTGGGTAGCCGGTCAGCTATGGGTAACCTAGGCTGGTTTACCTCCTTGTGGTCCTTTGCCGGCTAGAGTCACAGTGCGAGGAGAAAACCTCGTTAAAATAACAGAGCATTTGGGAGTATATAAATCATGATAACTCAGCTGAACATAGAAGCTAGACCTTTGCTTAAACAGATTATATTGTTGCAAACTAAGGCACATGTTCTTGTCGCACCCAACAAGCACGTGCATCGCACGTGCCAACTAAGCACAAAATTATGTCTGACAATTTCTTGTTTTTTATTTCCCCCTTTTTCCCAACCTTTTATCCTACATGGCAGGTAAAAAAACCCAGAAAAACTCAATTGACGAGGATGCTCTAACGTTGAGTTGTACCTAGTCATGTAGGTTTGGAATACCTACAAGGCTTTATTAGATATCATTAAACACCTTTTTTTTTTGAGAATTATCATTAAACACCTTTTATATACCTGATTAACAGCAGGAGGAATGGTTGCATTCTGAAGAAGCTGTGAAATCTTTATTGATGTGAAATTAGACACACCAATAGACTTAGCCAAATTTAAGTTGCAACACTCTTCCATTCCTTCCCATGTCCCTTTCATGTCAAAAGGAATAACATTTTCTGTTTCAATCTCAAAGCTCTCCGCAGCATCGTTCACTCTTAGTGGCCAATGTATTAGATATAAATCCACATAATCTAGCCCCAGCCTCCTATATATTAAAAGAAAATGAAAGTTTTGATATATAAACCACAATAAAGAATGTTCAAAAAAAAAAAAAAACCACAATAAAGTACTCCTTAATAATTTAAATACATACTTATTTTTTTCTATTTTTTCCAATTGTGGGTGGGGACAGTTGACCAGCAGATTTAAGACGGCTTCATAGCCAAATTAAAGTCAATAATATATCCCTTGACGATTAATAATTAAGGATGAATGAATCCATTCCACTCAATCTTATCAGTTTGAACCAAACATATAGACCAAATTTCAAATAACATTCAGATAATGTGTCCACAGTTTGCAGTTAATAGCTAACATTCTACGCAAATTATATGGTGGACCATGGTCCACAATGCACTGTGGACCGTGATTATATATGGCTGATACTGCAATTGTGTTGCACGGATACTGCAGTTGTGTTGAAAAGATACTCTAGTTGTGTTGAAAGAAAACTACAGTTACGCGAATCCATTCAACACAACTGCAGTATCCTTTCAACACAACTGCAGTATCAGTTCAACACAACTGCATTTACAGACGGATGAAATGGCCTCTGTTCCGCGCAAGTGCAGTTCCCTTTCAACACAACTGCAGTTTCCGTTCAACACAAACATTCTATGTCGCTATAAATAAATTAACATTCCAATCCGTGACCTCCTATTTAGAAGGACGTGCTTAAGCTGAAGTTCTCTGGCCACTTGTTTTTATCTATGCCTTCAAATGTAAGAAGTAGCAATTCATATCCCAAATAAAAAGTAAAAAAGAGAAGGAAATTTACCCCAATGATCTCCGAAGGGCCGGAACTACAAGATGACGCTCAGTCTCTGAGCACCATAGCTTAGTACTGATGAAAAGTTGGTCGCGGCTCGCAACAAGTCCACGCTGAAGCGCTGCGGCTACGGCACGGCCCAGGGCCTCCTCGGAGCCGTAGATGGGGGCGGTGTCGAAGTGGCGATACCCCATCTCTATGGCGTCAATAAAGATCGATGTCAACTGCTCCGCCTCTGGAAGCCAGGGAGACGCAGTTCCCATGGCTAAAAGGGGCATTTGGTGACCGGAATTAAGCTTCGCCATTGGGACTTGAATCACTTCCTCCATATCTTCAAACAATGGTGTCTCTGCTTTTTTTTTTTTATTTTTTATTTTTTATTAGTTTTGGGTCTCCTCTATCTTCAGCTTAGATCTTGTGGATGGGAAATCTTGCTTTGTAGAACAAGTCAAGTTTGTGGACCATGTTTAAATCTTTAGTTATCACTTAGAATATGGAAAATTACTATTTTGTCCCTTCAATTATTTTCCAGCAAATTATTGTGTGAAAGTACATTTTTAATTTACATTATTTGTATATTTAATGTACATTATATAATATAATGTATATTCAGTACACAAATAATATATATTCCCTAAATACAATGTACATTTTTAATATACTAAAGGGAAATGGGCCAAATAAGTCTCTAAACATTACTTGAAAAGTTAATTAGACCCCTAAATATTTAAAAAGTACAATTAGATCCTTTAACATGTTAAATTGGAGTAAAGGAGCCCAAAAACCAGTAAGTTATTTACTGTTCAGGCGGAAATTCAACGACCGACGATGGTTCTGTTGTCGCTGGTCGCCGAATTTCCATCTAAACAGTAAATGACCTACGCACCTTAAGTTCTCAACTGCATAAGTAGCGCACCTTAAGCATAGAACCTACGCACCTAAAGAAGGAACACAACGAACCTTAAGTACAAGACCTACGCATCTTAAGAACAAGACCTACGCATCTTAAGTACAAACCCTACGCAACTTAAGTTTGACCGATCGATATGGAAAATGACCAAATTGCCACCGTATTTTTTTTAGTGTTGTTAATCTTGGACGTTGATTTTAGTAAGATCAATGCCTCTCCTCTCACCGCACAACCGCACCTGAGAAGCCCTATCGCACGCGAACTGAGTTTTAATATATATATATATATATATATATATATATATATATAGACTTGCTATTTTGTTTTATAGATCATATGAATTTAATTATTGGAATAGATTCATGGATCATTCAGCATTATATTTTTGTTTTATGTATATATAGGAATAAATTCAGCACTCTTTATTGTTTCTAATACGGAGTAATAGATAGTATTACTAGTTTGGCTATGCATAGGAAATTAAATTAAAGGTCTTGTACTGAGAATTACAAAAGAAGCTAGAAATGATAAACTCTTTCCCTGCAGCTTACTTCAATTATTCTTTCTTGATCCTCCGTCTTCACTATGTTCTTCTCAAGGAGCTGAGCTAGTATAGCTCCGGCTCGAATGGGAGCTATCAAGGAGGTAGTAATCTGTATCACCATCAACCTGCAAATACAAACTCATTCCAGTAGTCCATATGCAATCAAAAGACTTAATTCAACAAATGCTAGTAGAATATATATATAATACTATACATACCATAATAAGTTCCTAGGAAATTGTGAGAAATTGATGTTTTGTTTTGTTGAGTTTTGCCAGGACACCTCCAATATCCATCCTTTCATCAGGAGACTCAATTGTGCAATCCAAAGCCAACTCCAAAATAGATGAAATACATTGCATATTTTGCGTAAATTGCAATGTTTCAGGCTTCAATAAAGTTGGGTCCAAAATTTCATCAAGATGATTAGAGAGTGAATTAGAAACCCATCTCTTTAGACTGAGGTCTCCCGTGAACATTTCATCATTTGGCCCCTTCTTTGTAAACACTTCCATCAACATTATGCCATAACTATAGATATCAGCCTTGGTAGAAACCATTCCACTTGATCCGTACTCTGAAACAGATACACATACACCAAATCAAAGTTATAATAATAAATTTATATTTTCCAACAAATAAAATTAATCGAGAATTTAAAGGAACAAAAATAAAATATATAAATTACCTGGGGCAATGTATCCGATTGCGGCCAAGGTCATTGTATAGACAATAGATTCATCATGGCCAAGCAGCTTTGAGATGCCAAAGTCACTTACATGTCCCACCATATCATCGTCAATTAAAACATTACTTGGTTTTAAATCACAATGAACAATTGGAGTTGCGCAATCATGGTGCAAATACTCTAACGCACATGCCACATCAATCATTATGTTTAGTCTTTGCATGATGTCTAAAGATTGCTGGTTAGAATACAACCAGTTGTCCAGACTACCATTAGGCATGTACTGAAGTATAAGCGCTTTAAAATCCGCGTTAGAGCAAGCAGTAATAACCTTTGTAAGATTTCTGTGACGGACATTGCACAGAACTTTGCATTCTGTATCAAAACTCTTAAATGCACCTTCAACTTGCAAATTAAATACCTTGACGGCTAAGAGCAATCCATCAGTAAATCTGGCCTTGTAAACAGAACCAAAGCTTCCCGTCCCTATCAAGTTACTATTATCAAACCCTTGAGTTGCTCGTTGAAGTTCGTAGTACGAAATTCTCGTAAGAACTACTTCTCCAACTGGATTAGCCTCATCATTATTTGGTCTTTTGCATTTCCATTGTATAAGTATATACAATGAGACTCCCACTAGCAATGCAACCATCACAGAGATAAATGCAATCCATAGTATTATCCTTGTTGATAGAGGGGAACTAAAATCAGCATTACAAGGTGGAACTTTTAGCCTTGGAGAACCACACAACTCTTCATTGCACAAAAATGACTGATAACTGAAGTTTGAAAAAGGGCCTTTGCTCGGAATTTCTCCACTTAATCTATTGCAAGATACATTCAAAAACCTGAGATAGCGGAGTGTTTCTAATGATTTAGGAATCCTTCCTGTTAGATTGTTGTTTGACAAATCCAAGCGTTCCAAATTAATCATGTTTGCAAAAGAGTCAGGGATAGGCCCTTGTAGAAGATTATTCTCCAAGGAAATAGTTGCCAGTTGTTGCAAACCTCCAATGGTAATTGGAATGTAACCTGAGATATGATTCACTGATAAGTTGATATATGTTGCAATTTTTAGATTTCCAATCTTAGGTGGTAAAGATCCATTCAAGAAATTTGAAGACAGGTCCAAGTATAAGAGGTCCTTTAGATCCCAGAGGCTTGATGGTATATTAAAACTCAATCTGTTAGAGTATAGATAGATCTCCCTCTGAGAAGTAACATTTCCAATGCACTCAGGAATAGAACCCCAAATTTGATTTTTGCCTAAGTTTAATCTTCCCAAGTATTTTAAATTACAAATACTGCTTGGCAAGGATCCACTTAATCGGTTCTCAAATGAGTCAAACAGTTGAACCATTTCTAGACCTTTTATGGCTCTAGGAACCACTCCGAACAAGTCATTTTTTGACAAGTCTAGTTCTATTAGACTGCTTAAGTTACCAATTCCATCTGGAATATTCCCCTTGATATTACAACCATTTACAGAAAAGGTATCAAGAGAGGTGGAGAGATTCCCAAAGGAGGTGGGCAGGACAATGTTCAGAGGGTTGTGATCCAGGATAAGTTTTCTCAAGTACCTACAATTTGCTGCAATTGAAGAGATAATATTGGACCCTATAGTAAAGGATTCACTTGTCAACTTATTATATTCCATATTCAATACTTTCAACAATCTTAATTCTCCTAATGAGTTAGGAATTGGGCCACTGAAACTATTAGTACCGAAGAATATGACCTCCAGTTTAGAACAATTGGAGATGTAACTAGGAATAGCTCCAGTGAGGTCGTTAATATTAAAGTTAATCCCAACGAGATTTGGAAGCCTAGAGCCCATTCTAGGTGGAAGATTACCTGAAAGACTATTGATCCCAAGATTCAATTCCAACAGAGTGGAGATATTGAATATATCCCATGGTATGGAACCACTAAAAGAATTTATTTGTAAATAAACTCTTTCCAACTTGTGAAGATTGCTCATCTCTCTGGGTATTGTACCTGCCAAATCGTACAATAAAAAAAGTTCAAAACTTTTTAATGAATCTTGACAACATATTATTATATGTGCAATGCTAAACGCTCTTACACAATATTGTAAAAAATAGTATATATTGACATTTAATGTGACTATTTGTAAGTATGATTTTGAGAGTGCTACCCTGCACGCTCCTGCATGAAGCCGTTAATAAAGTCATTCTTCATAAGAATGAACTAGAAAGCCAACTTACAAGAAAAATTAAGGCGGTTAGAAGTTATCAAGGTTGACAACATATTATTATATATATGTGCAATGCCTTTTTTTTTTTTTTTTTGAAAACTTATATGTGCAATGCAAAACGCTCTACACAATTGATGGGGATATTGGAAACGACCTAAGAATGAGGACCTAGGCCCAAGATAGGTGACTTGGGGCCAAGGTTGGCGATCCAAACCAAGAAGGTGGCGCAAACCCAAGATAGAAGACCGACCTGAGCTGAAGGGCTCGGACTAGGTGACCCAAACCGAGAGACCTGGATGAGGCTGTCTGAGCCGGTTGGCTGGACCCGTCCTCTACGGCCTGCTCCGGGAGATCACCGTTCCACCTCGGAGCCTGTCTCCGGGGCTGGGACAGCTAGATTTACCCTAACTACTCGGCCCACCGTGGTTTTGACCTAGTCTTGTGGCCCACCATGAAGTTAGCTAAATTCGTTGAAATCTCCATGTATAAATTGGAATTGTTTACTTATTACAAATCATGTGTTATTCCCCTACAAACATCATGTTCAATTCGTTTCTTAAAAACTTCTTGTAATCTTCTTGCCTGAATTCATCTGATACTATTACAATTGTACTCAATTATCCATTTTCCCTATATTTTATGCCAGCTATGTTGATCCGTTTACATCCCGGGTCTATTAGTTCCATCATTGGTGCTTTCATTGAGAGCTCGACGTCTAAGCTTGAGCATGTTTTTCACTTTCGTTCCACGACCATCTCGATCAACAGTTGAGAGGTCCACCTCTCATAATTCCCGCGACTCCTGCCACACCAACATCACCCTAGGCACTATCCCGTTTATTAACAGGAAATTTTTTCTAATTTTCTGGAAATTTGGAAAATTAGAGAACGGAAAACAGAAAACATGCTTACTAGCACAGTTTTTCATTTTGAAAGTAGGAAACAATTTCTCAGTTTTCTAGAAAACTGAAACACTATTAAAAACTGTTTTCTAAATGGAAAACAGAATTATTTATCATCTATTAGACTATATGTCACTATAACCACATTCTCACCATTATTTACTTACATTTTATTCATTACTATGATTACCTTCATTATCATCTTCTTTTACTTATCATCATCTTCTATCTTTTCTATTTACATTACTTATTTATGTAAGATTTTCCCTAATAATATATATATTATATATTATATATTAGGGCCTTAATTAAGTGGTGCAAGTTAACTAGGTTTATTAAGTGGTTTGGTTGGACTAAACAACTAGTAGTTGTATTCAACCAGACACTGTGCCTATATAAATCTGTATTGATGGGATACAGGATAGGCATTATATAGCACATACAGTTCGGTACTCATACTGCTCAGTAGACACCAGTACACCATCTAGGGTTCTGAGTCAAGTATGAGACAAATATGGCTGACGGTCTACCGTTCAAGAGGCATTACATCAACTGTGGCTGGAGATCAATATGGCTTCCGCTTCCGCCACTACGAATCAGGTTTCTCGTATACTATTCTGTTTAGTTAGATTATTTATGTCTAACATTCATATACACAAAATGTATAACTGTTTGGGGTATAAACAAAACTGTAGGGTATAATCCGAAATTTAATAGTTCACTTATGAATAAATCTTTAAAAAAAAATGGTGTACTGGTGTCTACTGAGCAGTATGAGTACCGAACTGTATGTGCTATATAATGCCTATCCTGTATCCCATCAATACAGATTTATATAGGCACAGTGTCTGGTTGAATACAACTACTAGTTGTTTAGTCCAACCAAACCACTTAATAAACCTAGTTAACTTGCACCACTTAATTAAGGCCCTAATATATAATATATAATATATATATTATTAGGGAAAATCTTACATAAATAAGTAATGTAAATAGAAAAGATAGAAGATGATGATAAGTAAAAGAAGATGATAATGAAGGTAATCATAGTAATGAATAAAATGTAAGTAAATAATGGTGAGAATGTGGTTATAGTGACATATAGTCTAATAGATGATAAATAATTCTGTTTTCCATTTAGAAAACAGTTTTTAATAGTGTTTCAGTTTTCTAGAAAACTGAGAAATTGTTTCCTACTTTCAAAATGAAAAACTGTGCTAGTAAGCATGTTTTCTGTTTTCCGTTCTCTAATTTTCCAAATTTCCAGAAAATTAGAAAAAATTTCCTGTTAATAAACGGGATAGTGCCTAGGGTGATGTTGGTGTGGCAGGAGTCGCGGGAATTATGAGAGGTGGACCTCTCAACTGTTGATCGAGATGGTCGTGGAACGAAAGTGAAAAACATGCTCAAGCTTAGACGTCGAGCTCTCAATGAAAGCACCAATGATGGAACTAATAGACCCGGGATGTAAACGGATCAACATAGCTGGCATAAAATATAGGGAAAATGGATAATTGAGTACAATTGTAATAGTATCAGATGAATTCAGGCAAGAAGATTACAAGAAGTTTTTAAGAAACGAATTGAACATGATGTTTGTAGGGGAATAACACATGATTTGTAATAAGTAAACAATTCCAATTTATACATGGAGATTTCAACGAATTTAGCTAACTTCATGGTGGGCCACAAGACTAGGTCAAAACCACGGTGGGCCGAGTAGTTAGGGTAAATCTAGTAAACAGGGCCATATATGTCTTGAAATTCAAAAGTTAATGCTCAGAAATTAATACCTATATGTTTATACTGGGTCAGTCCAAATATTTTATAGGTCCGGAGTGAAATTAAAAAAAAAGGACCCCTATATAGAGAAACTAAAATTTAAATTTAAAAATACTAAAATGATAATATCAAATAACATAAAATGTGATTAAAAAATTTTCAATAATTTTTAAATACAAAAACAATAATGACAAAAAAATTATACGTGCTTTACTCGATGTAAAATCATCGATAATTGAATCAAAATTAATATAAGATTTAATTCCCTTATAGGCTCTTTTTTAATCAAAATATCCCCTGATTTACTATCAAGATTAGCCCAATTCTTGGGATCATAAATATCAAAATTAAGGATAAGATGTTCATTAGCCAATGTATTGTCAACACTCAAATTTTACTGTAGGGAGACGTTAAGATAATGTGATGTAATTAAGAAATTAGTGATTCTAAGTTATTTTATTATACTTAGATCTCAACGTGCTAAAACAAAACTTAATATTAATAAATTAGACAATACAACATTCACTCTATTACATGTAAAAAAAAAAAAACATGTTTTACATATGCTTAGAGACTCAAATCTTAATGTTCAAAAACTAGATGCTCATAAGTTAATGTTCATAAACTATTATGTTTTGTAACTCAAAGGTTTATATATGTTCAGAAACACACTTGATCTGGTGAAACATTGTCGCTTTGAATCAGGGTCCACTTTATTAGGTGAACCTTAGTCCTGGCTCACAATATAATTATTTTGGTTGCAGAGGTTAGACCACGTACTTCATGAACTACTACGGCTAGAGAGCGGAAAAAGTTGTATCCCCTTGGGTTATCCCCATTAGTAGCTTTTGTAGTGATTTTGGAAAAGTAAAAACTTGGAGGGTGGTTTTTTTACAAATGGGAGTGCATGTTTTAATGGGTATCTTCCTCCTGCAAAACATGGGGTTTTGGGAGGTTTAGTGGGCCCCATTAGGGGAAAAGTCATTGCGCCTCAAGTGCATGAGGCGTAGTGACAGCGCCCAGGTGCAGCGCGTAAATATATATATATATATATATATATATATATATATATATATATATATATATATATATATATTAGTTTTTGTTTTGTTTTTTTCCTTTTCGATTTCGATCTCTTTCCTAATCACACATGCAAAATCCCCTAAAAACCCACCATTATTGAGGAAGGAAGTCTTGGCCGTACTCTTGCTTTTTACTTCTTTTATTTTACGTTATTCTCAATGTCAATATATATATATATATATATATATATATATATATATATATATATAATTCAGTTTCCGTGTAGTTGGGTGTCTCCCGTGCGGTTGTGCGGTTAAATCTGAGCCATTGATCTTGCTTAAATCAACGTCTAAGATTACCAAAATTAAAAAAAAAAAACGCGGTGGCAATTTAGTAATTTTCTATATGGGGCAAACTTAAGGTGTGTAGAGTTTTGTACTTAAGGTGCGTAGGTCTTGTGCTTTAAGTGCCTATAGTTGGGAACTTGAGGTGCGTAAGTTTTGTGCTTAAGGTGCGTAGGGTTTGTGCCTAAGGTGCATACGTCTTGTGCTTAAGGTGCGTGGTATTTGTGCTTTAGGTGCTTGCAGTTGGGAACTTAAGGTGCGTATAGTTTGTGCTTAAGGTATGTGATTTCCATCTTAAGGTGCGTGATTTTTGTGCTTAAGGTGCGTCTTTGTATCACTTAAGGTGCGCCTTTGTATCACTTAAGGTGCGCCATTGTTATAAACTGAAAGTGTGCGATGTTAAAACTTAAGGTGCGCCGCGCCATTTTTAACCTATGCTTCTTCCTTCTAGATGTGTGTTTTTTAAATTTTCATTGATTTGAGCCGTTGATCTAGATTTGATCAATGACTCAGATTTAACCGCACAATCGCACCTAAGACTTCTTTCGCACCTGAACCCGTATATATATATATATATATATATATAACACCCAGGAGAACTCAGAACGCATGACATCCGTCCACGTGTGCATATCTAACGGTTGAGAAACACTAATTTTTTAAAAAAAATACGGTGACATTTTCGTAATTAATTGAACATCGAAGTGCAAGTAAAATGTTTTATAAGTGCAAGTAGCACTTTCATATAGTGCACCTAAATGCAAGTAAAATTTACATTGAGCATCAATACTAGCTAAGTGCATCTAACGTTATAAGTAGTTGCACCTAACGTATAATTATGTGCACGTAGGTGTACGAATGTTAACAAGGTAAGTGATTTTACTTGCAAAGATGCACCAGCTACTTTCACTTATAAGTTATAACACATTTCCTTACACCAAAGTTCAAGTTATTTACGAAAATGTCACCGCGTCGTTTTTTTTTTAAAATTACATCTAATTCATTGATCTGGACACGTGAACATCTATAAATGGTTCTTATTTCTCTCTTGGGCGCTTCACGCTTGTTCTCATTAGATGAGTTGATATGATCTATGCAAATATACACCACACAGTGTTAGCAAATACACTATTAGGGGCAGAGGAGTTATGATGTATTATTTTGGGTGTTTGGTGTGTTTTTTGGTATTTTTGTGTATTTTCATTGTGGTGCTTTTTCTAACATTGAGTGGTGCATTTTCTAACATTGAGTGGTTTGAATCACACCGACCGCACGGGAAGGTGCGACCACATTATTTTGGGTGTTTGGTGTGTTTTTTGGTATTTTTGTGTACTTTCATTGTGGTGTTTTTTCTAACATTGAGTGGTGCATTTTCTAATATTGAGTAGTTTGAATCGCACCGACCGCACGGGAAGGCGCGGCCACATTTGAACATATATATATATATATATATATATATATATATATATATATATATATATATATATATATATATATATATCGATTGGCTCTCTATAGGGCCTAAAGAGACCACTCTTGTGATGGCCCCTCCAAGGTTGAAAAAATGCCTTACACATCGCCTTATCGTTAGCCAATCCTTATACCATGGACTAGCTAGAGTTCATGGTGTACTCTAGACATTAGTTTATATTTATGTGTCTTATGTTGTGTGTTTTATATTTTGTGTTATGAAATTCTGTATCTTAAGAGTATAATTCTGTACCTGAAACAAATTAATAGTTGTATATGTTACAAATTTTTATGTCTTTTGTTGTGAAACTTTGTTCCTATGAGCACAAATTGTGTAAATACCTAAATCATATTTGAAAAAATAAGCAAATATATATTACATGCGTATGTTTCTTGGGTTATGATTTTTTGTTTCTTGTGTTATGAAATTTTGTACCTTACAGTATGAATTCTGTACCTCGATTATTTTTATCCAGGATCCACAATACTATGTGAATCTTGTTCCATGATATAAATTGCCATCGTTAGCCACCACACTAACACCTTTTGTTTTAGATCTAAACAAATTTATGATGATATGTTCTAGACCTAATGTTCATATTGAAATATTGAATAACAATTCAGATATTCAAATAAATAAATAAATAAAAAGAATAGACAAAAATAACAATATACTAATAACCCAGTAATATAAAGTATGCATGTATAGAAGGAGAATCAGCGTATGGGGTAATTACCTGATATGTTGTTGGTGTTCATATTCAGCAGTTGCAGTGAAGACATGTTAAACATATGCCGTGGTAGCGAACCCGTTAAGTGATTGTTTTCAATTTGTAATTCCTTCAAGTCATGGAGACAGCCAATTTCTTTAGGAACTCTTCCTGAAAAAAGAAATTATGGATTTTGAGACATAATCTAGCCGGCAAATTATCACAAGTTAAGGAGGTAAATAAATTTTAATTGTCCATAACTGAAAAGGTTCGAATTCAAACTTGTGACTTTGTATTTAAGTTTGTATCCTTAACCAGTTTAGTTGGGTATTTCTAATGATTTTGAATATTTATAACGAAAGGCGGAATTGAAAGTGCTGTGCAAATTAAATTAAGCTTGACTAACTATCAAATGTAAATTAAAAGTCATTGATTTCACAAAACAATAATCGCTAAAAAATTGGACATACAAATATGCAATACAAGTTCATTAAAGATACTGGGGTGTTTGGTAAATAGCTATTAGCTGATTGAGCTAGTGTGTTTGACAAGTTGATAGCATTAACTGATTGTAGAAAAGTATTTGGTAAATTAACTATTACATGATGCAAAATTACTTTTCTCAAAAAGTTTATCAAAAAAGTTGTTTTGAGTAACTTTTTGAATTTTAACATTTTGGAATAATAAGCCGTTACAAAAAGCTAATTAATCAAACAGTCATATTGATTGTTTAATAATGGTCAAATAAATTAAAATTGGCTGATAAACTAATTATATTACCAAATAGAGCTATTACAAGTAGGAATTCAATAAACTAACTTTTGCCACCTATTGGATCAATAATATACGAAAACTCTCAAATGGAATAGCAATTGTGATAGCAAAGAATTAAGCATTGTGTCATACCTCTAAGGTTGTTACCGCCAACACGAAAGCCCTCAAGACTCGTTAAGTTCCCAAACTCTGGTGGTATCGTTCCCTCAAAATGATTGTAGTTCAATCCCAAAGATATTTGTTTAAAACACATGGATAAACCTTTTGGCATCTCTCCACTTAAGAGGTTACTGGTTACTTCAAACCTTCTAATATTTATAAGATGAAGGCACAAATTTGGGGGAAGGGTACCAGATAAATAATTGCTTACCAATATCAAATTTTCCAAAGTAGAAAGGTTGAAGATGGTGGATGGGATAGAGCCACTGACTTGATTAAAACTCAAGTCCAAGGTTTCTAGCTTTGACAGGTTAAACAATGAAAGAGGGATAGAACCGGTAAAGTGATTTTGACCCAGGTTTAGTACTTGAAGATTGGATAGAAACCCAAACCATGAAGAGATTTCTCCAGTAAGATTGTTGTCTCTAAAATCAAAGATTTTCAATCGATGCAAGTGACTTAAGGTATCGGGCAAATTTCCAGTGAAATTATTGCCGCTTGCTTTGAGAGAGACAAGAGAAGAGAGGTTTCCAAATTGTGACGGAATTGTTGCAGAAAGCCCCATTTGAGAAATGTCTAAAGCAATCACTCGTTGAATACGAGTGCCGCAAGTGACTCCAATCCAATCACACACAGAAGAAGCATTAGACCAGTTGGCTAATATGATGGGATGAGAGTGCATGTTAATAATACTTGACTTCAACGCAAGAAGAGAGGATTCATCAGTAGCCATGCTCATGCCCGAGCAAGACATTACGAAGAAAAATAATAATAATAACACCATAGAAAAGAATGAAAAACGTAACTTCGGCATCGTATGTAAATTGAGAGTAATAGTCTTGTATCGATGATCAATGATGTGAAACACCCTCAGTGATGATCAATTATATAAATAAATTAGGGAAAATTGCACTTTTGGTCCTTAAATTATATGATAATTGTAAAATTCGTCCCTACATGTTGGTCATACTCAGTTTTTGTCCCCCTTTTTTTTTTTTTGATAAACTCACTTTTTTGTCCCTAAGTTATCATTGACGTTACACTTTTTGTCCCTTTACTAATAAAACATTAGGGATGAAATTTATAATTTTAGTATAACTTAAGAACAAAAAGTGAGCACGAAAAGACGAAATGTGCAACAACCATATTAATAGGAATGGGAATCGGAATCAAAATGAGAATCAAATACTTGGTAATGGTAATGAGTTTTGGTGAAAGTATTTTGCATGCTTGGTAATAGGATAGAATTTGAATGTTTATCAATATTAATGTTTTTTAAAATACAAAAAAAAAACAAAAAATCAAGATACTTGATCTTAATATAATGACATCCAAAGCACCAATGTCAACAAAAAAAAAAAATCTAACAGTACTATTCCAAACTTAAAAATTATATTATCAATAAGATGGAATGATACCCATTTTTAATTAGAGAATGAGTTTTTAATTGAAGGGGTAATCAAATCTCATAATTGTGTTTTAAAAAATTGTCAACCAAACACTAACAATAGTTTTGATTCTCATTTCTTGTGTGTAAACACATGAACCAAGTACCTGAAAGCTGAAAAGCTATAAGCTATAAGCTTAAATCTGAAGAGCTGTTAAGCTAACTGTTATGTTTTAAAGTGTTTGGTAAAATTAATTTTTTGATAAGTTGATAAATGTAACAAGACTAAAAAGGGCATCGTCATAAAATTTAAATAGGTTTGTTTACATATTAAAATATAAAATAGTGAAACTAATATATTTTAATAAAATATAAAGTAAGAACATATATTTGAAAGTATATAAAGTAAAACAAAATATTTATAGTTCACAAAATTAGTTCATATAAAAATTAATGTTTAAACACACAAATGTCAAATTAAAATTACAACCGAACATATTGAAGAGAAAATGTCAAAAATGATTTTAATTGGCAGGGGTAAAAGATGTAATTTATTTAAAATAATAAGGATAAAAATGGAAAAAATTTAGAAAGATACTAGCTTATTTTTGAAAAGCTACCTAAAGTAGCTTATCAAAATAGGCTCTTATTTTAAGTTACTAATTTATTTTGAAAACATTATTAAACAGGACTTAGCTTATTAGTAGATTAAAATAAGGGCAAAAACTTGTGTGAGACCGTCACCATGAGACGGGTCGGGTCAAAGTGCAAATGTAACACTTATATGCACAAATGCCATACTTATATGCTCAAATGTAATACTAATCAAGAATAAAATTTTTGTTACTTATTAGGGTAAATGTAATACTTTTAAGGGAAAATANAATCGATGCAAGTGACTTAAGGTATCGGGCAAATTTCCAGTGAAATTATTGCCGCTTGCTTTGAGAGAGACAAGAGAAGAGAGGTTTCCAAATTGTGACGGAATTGTTGCAGAAAGCCCCATTTGAGAAATGTCTAAAGCAATCACTCGTTGAATACGAGTGCCGCAAGTGACTCCAATCCAATCACACACAGAAGAAGCATTAGACCAGTTGGCTAATATGATGGGATGAGAGTGCATGTTAATAATACTTGACTTCAACGCAAGAAGAGAGGATTCATCAGTAGCCATGCTCATGCCCGAGCAAGACATTACGAAGAAAAATAATAATAATAACACCATAGAAAAGAATGAAAAACGTAACTTCGGCATCGTATGTAAATTGAGAGTAATAGTCTTGTATCGATGATCAATGATGTGAAACACCCTCAGTGATGATCAATTATATAAATAAATTAGGGAAAATTGCACTTTTGGTCCTTAAATTATATGATAATTGTAAAATTCGTCCCTACATGTTGGTCATACTCAGTTTTTGTCCCCCTTTTTTTTTTTTTGATAAACTCACTTTTTTGTCCCTAAGTTATCATTGACGTTACACTTTTTGTCCCTTTACTAATAAAACATTAGGGATGAAATTTATAATTTTAGTATAACTTAAGAACAAAAAGTGAGCACGAAAAGACGAAATGTGCAACAACCATATTAATAGGAATGGGAATCGGAATCAAAATGAGAATCAAATACTTGGTAATGGTAATGAGTTTTGGTGAAAGTATTTTGCATGCTTGGTAATAGGATAGAATTTGAATGTTTATCAATATTAATGTTTTTTAAAATACAAAAAAAAAACAAAAAATCAAGATACTTGATCTTAATATAATGACATCCAAAGCACCAATGTCAACAAAAAAAAAAAATCTAACAGTACTATTCCAAACTTAAAAATTATATTATCAATAAGATGGAATGATACCCATTTTTAATTAGAGAATGAGTTTTTAATTGAAGGGGTAATCAAATCTCATAATTGTGTTTTAAAAAATTGTCAACCAAACACTAACAATAGTTTTGATTCTCATTTCTTGTGTGTAAACACATGAACCAAGTACCTGAAAGCTGAAAAGCTATAAGCTATAAGCTTAAATCTGAAGAGCTGTTAAGCTAACTGTTATGTTTTAAAGTGTTTGGTAAAATTAATTTTTTGATAAGTTGATAAATGTAACAAGACTAAAAAGGGCATCGTCATAAAATTTAAATAGGTTTGTTTACATATTAAAATATAAAATAGTGAAACTAATATATTTTAATAAAATATAAAGTAAGAACATATATTTGAAAGTATATAAAGTAAAACAAAATATTTATAGTTCACAAAATTAGTTCATATAAAAATTAATGTTTAAACACACAAATGTCAAATTAAAATTACAACCGAACATATTGAAGAGAAAATGTCAAAAATGATTTTAATTGGCAGGGGTAAAAGATGTAATTTATTTAAAATAATAAGGATAAAAATGGAAAAAATTTAGAAAGATACTAGCTTATTTTTGAAAAGCTACCTAAAGTAGCTTATCAAAATAGGCTCTTATTTTAAGTTACTAATTTATTTTGAAAACATTATTAAACAGGACTTAGCTTATTAGTAGATTAAAATAAGGGCAAAAACTTGTGTGAGACCGTCACCATGAGACGGGTCGGGTCAAAGTGCAAATGTAACACTTATATGCACAAATGCCATACTTATATGCTCAAATGTAATACTAATCAAGAATAAAATTTTTGTTACTTATAAGAGAAAAAGTAATACATTTTTCACAATAAGTAATGTTGACAAGTGCCTCTCACTTATAAGGGCAAATATAGTACTTTTGAGGAAAAATGTAACACTTTTAAATTGAAATGTAAAAGTATTGTATTTTCCCTTAAAAGTATTACATTTTTCCTCAAAAGTATTATATTTGCCCTTATAAGTGAGAGGCACTTGTCAACATTACTTATTGTGAAAAATGTATTATTTTTTCTCTTATAAGTAACAAAAATTGTATTTTTGATTAGTGTTACGTTTGAGCATATAAGTGTGAGATTTGCACATATAAGTATGACATTTGCATGGTGATTTGACCCGACCCGACCCGTCTCACGAATAAGGATATGTGAGACGGTCTCACACAAGTGTGACCCTAAAATAAGTTATAAGTTTCTAAATAAACTCTGTGAAAGAGAGCCAAAGTCTTGAGCCATTAATTAGCTTTCAAGTTTCCACATTTGCGTGTGTTTAGATTAAGACTTTTGCATGACCAAGTCTTGAGCCAGTTTCCCTCAAAAAAAAAAAAAGTCTTTAGCCATTAATTAGCTTTTAAAGTTTCCACATTTGGGTGTGGTTCGGTTAAGACTTCCGCATGACCAAGTCTTGAGCCATTAATTATCTTTCAAGTTTCTACATTTGCGTGGCCCGCGTGGGGGCTCCGTCATCCCATATTCCCATCTGATCACAGGCGCCTTATCCCTACAACTTGGCCGTGCCTCTTGTGGCTTGTCAATGTTGTACATATGCATCAATAATTGGAATTTTGAGTGTTGTTTGAACACTTCTAAAATGTTGATAGAATTTTAAATATAGACCTATTTGAGACAAGAGATTAATGTTCGAAACTTGGCAACATAGTATCGGAATTATGTTCAAAGTGAGCGTAGATTCCTTGTGCGTACCTATAATTTGGCTATGTCTCCTGAGTCACTAAATTGTCGTGATTTACGTTATCTCAAATGCTCTGTTGGATCAAGGTGTGGGGAGCTTTTGAGATTGAGAATTCAATCTTTTAGGACAAAAATTGTAAATATCGCATCCAAACACAAACGCGTTATCCCTACAATCAATGTTTCATGTTGATGATTTGACTCTACATAATACTCCCTTCGTCTCATTTTATGTGTCTGATTCGATTAACAAGCCTTGACTGAAGTTATTTTTAATTCAATTTTGCATAATATTAAGTTTAGTATTAGTATACAGAATTTATATATTTAGAAAGAGTTACCATCTGGGCCATTCGAGTATAGTAGTTTTGTCGCGTTTAGTCCTAAACTTTTAAATTGACCACCCGTGATCCTTCGACTTTCAAATTGTTACCATTCGTGATCCAAGTTAACCACCCATTGTCATTCAACTATCAAATTTTAACCACCATTATCCTTACAGGAGGACCGCTGCAGGTTAAATTTTGAAAGTTGAAGGACTATTGTTGGTAAACTTAGATCACGAATGGTAACAATTTGAAATTTGAAGGACCATGAGTAGTCAATTTGAAAGTTTAGGATTAAACACGGCAAAACCACTATACTCGAATGACCCCATATGACATTAACTCTATTTAAAAACTACACTAAAATACTATTAAATACAAAAAAAAAATCAATTTCAAAAATATGTAAAAATCATAAAGAAAATGAAATTATGTAATGCAAATATGTATCAAAATATTAAGCAATAAAAGATGCGCCAAAATAAGTACACAACTTAATTTGATCACGCAGTTGGAGAACACCTCCGAATCTGCGGGGCCACGCCCAAAAACCTTTTCACTTAAGATCAACCTGATGGTTTTACAATTGCAAGGTTCAATGAATTACAAAACTAGGTCTACCACCTATTTAAATATTAACCTTATAAATAACTCTATGAAAGAGTTTACAAGTAGTACAGTTTAAACTAATTATACCAATTAAACAAACTGTAATCAACCTGAATTTTAACACAGCNCGATTTAAAAGTATTACATTTTTCCTCAAAAGTATTATATTTGCCCTTATAAGTGAGAGGCACTTGTCAACATTACTTATTGTGAAAAATGTATTATTTTTTCTCTTATAAGTAACAAAAATTGTATTTTTGATTAGTGTTACGTTTGAGCATATAAGTGTGAGATTTGCACATATAAGTATGACATTTGCATGGTGATTTGACCCGACCCGACCCGTCTCACGAATAAGGATATGTGAGACGGTCTCACACAAGTGTGACCCTAAAATAAGTTATAAGTTTCTAAATAAACTCTGTGAAAGAGAGCCAAAGTCTTGAGCCATTAATTAGCTTTCAAGTTTCCACATTTGCGTGTGTTTAGATTAAGACTTTTGCATGACCAAGTCTTGAGCCAGTTTCCCTCAAAAAAAAAAAAAGTCTTTAGCCATTAATTAGCTTTTAAAGTTTCCACATTTGGGTGTGGTTCGGTTAAGACTTCCGCATGACCAAGTCTTGAGCCATTAATTATCTTTCAAGTTTCTACATTTGCGTGGCCCGCGTGGGGGCTCCGTCATCCCATATTCCCATCTGATCACAGGCGCCTTATCCCTACAACTTGGCCGTGCCTCTTGTGGCTTGTCAATGTTGTACATATGCATCAATAATTGGAATTTTGAGTGTTGTTTGAACACTTCTAAAATGTTGATAGAATTTTAAATATAGACCTATTTGAGACAAGAGATTAATGTTCGAAACTTGGCAACATAGTATCGGAATTATGTTCAAAGTGAGCGTAGATTCCTTGTGCGTACCTATAATTTGGCTATGTCTCCTGAGTCACTAAATTGTCGTGATTTACGTTATCTCAAATGCTCTGTTGGATCAAGGTGTGGGGAGCTTTTGAGATTGAGAATTCAATCTTTTAGGACAAAAATTGTAAATATCGCATCCAAACACAAACGCGTTATCCCTACAATCAATGTTTCATGTTGATGATTTGACTCTACATAATACTCCCTTCGTCTCATTTTATGTGTCTGATTCGATTAACAAGCCTTGACTGAAGTTATTTTTAATTCAATTTTGCATAATATTAAGTTTAGTATTAGTATACAGAATTTATATATTTAGAAAGAGTTACCATCTGGGCCATTCGAGTATAGTAGTTTTGTCGCGTTTAGTCCTAAACTTTTAAATTGACCACCCGTGATCCTTCGACTTTCAAATTGTTACCATTCGTGATCCAAGTTAACCACCCATTGTCATTCAACTATCAAATTTTAACCACCATTATCCTTACAGGAGGACCGCTGCAGGTTAAATTTTGAAAGTTGAAGGACTATTGTTGGTAAACTTAGATCACGAATGGTAACAATTTGAAATTTGAAGGACCATGAGTAGTCAATTTGAAAGTTTAGGATTAAACACGGCAAAACCACTATACTCGAATGACCCCATATGACATTAACTCTATTTAAAAACTACACTAAAATACTATTAAATACAAAAAAAAAATCAATTTCAAAAATATGTAAAAATCATAAAGAAAATGAAATTATGTAATGCAAATATGTATCAAAATATTAAGCAATAAAAGATGCGCCAAAATAAGTACACAACTTAATTTGATCACGCAGTTGGAGAACACCTCCGAATCTGCGGGGCCACGCCCAAAAACCTTTTCACTTAAGATCAACCTGATGGTTTTACAATTGCAAGGTTCAATGAATTACAAAACTAGGTCTACCACCTATTTAAATATTAACCTTATAAATAACTCTATGAAAGAGTTTACAAGTAGTACAGTTTAAACTAATTATACCAATTAAACAAACTGTAATCAACCTGAATTTTAACACAGCTTGTACTGATATAACTTGGAGCTGACTTCTCCGGATAGTACACCAATCTTTCCTTGTTTTGAAGTTTCCTTGCAGCACCTTCCAAATAATTTCTTGTAGCACCTTCTAGAATAATATTATTGTTTTTCCCGTTTTGGAAACTTCGATTTGTTCATTACAACATTTGCCTATTTATAATGTTGTGTGATCTTCTATTTGTTTGAGTCACGTACGCATGATCAATGCTGCTGCCACGATCCCATTTCAACATTTGCATTTCTTTTTCTTTCCTCATTTTTCGTTGCGCCATGATCACACTTCAACATTTCATTTCCTTTCATTTCTTTCTTTTGCGCCAGATGTCACATATGCATACACCACTATCTTGCATAATCCCATTTCATGATTTTTAAGCCATGCATTTCATATTTCATTTTCCTTGTTTCACGTAGCATTTTCCTTGTTTCACTTTGTGTCAATCATTTTCTTTGTGCCACATGTACATAATATGCATGCATTTTGTTATCACCACACGGTCACATGCACACTATTTTCACTCCTCAATTTTGTTTGATTTATATGCCAATTTACCATACTTAACTTTGTTTGATTTATTTGCCAATGACCTTGTGGTCTAGTGGCATCCAATTGTACCCCATGTGGAAGGAGGTGGGTTCGAGCCTCGATACTACATACAGAGGGAGTAATAGTTAGGAATATTCATTTTTTATTAATAAAACTAGCACATATCTAATGTCATATCCGGGATGTTAGGAATAAAATATAATTGCGTATTTGGTCCTCCGTTTATTTTGTCATTAGACATGTATTAACTTGGGACCAAATTGATGATTTTATTATAGTCAAGGGATGCCAAGGACCTTGTAGTCCAGTGGCATCAAACTCTTCCCTTTATACGGGAGGTGGTGGGTTTGAGTTTTAGTGGAGGTAATGCTGACTCTTGTGCTTTAATAGGTTGAGAAAGTGTTATGAACAGATACTGCATTCTAATAGACGTAGGACATTCCAACTGGATCATTTAGCATTTTATTTTTGTTTTATGTATATATTAGAATAGATTCAACCCTCTTTATTGTTTTTAATGATAGATAGTATTACTAGTTTGACTATACATAGGAAATTAAATTAAAAGTCTTGTACTGAATTAAAAAAGAAGAGATGATAATTAAATTCTTTCCCAGCTTTCTTCAATCATTCTTTCTCCTCCGTCTTCACTATGTTCCTCTCAAGGAGCTGATCGAGCTAGTTTAGCTCTGGCTCGAATGGGAGCAAGGAGGTAGTAATCTGTATCACTATCAACCTGCAAATGCAAACTCATTCCAGTAGTCCAGATGAATCGAAAAGACTAAATTCAACAAATGCTAGTAGAATATATATAATACTATACATACCATAATAAGTTCCTAGAAAATTGTGAGAAATTGATGTCTTGTTTTGTTGAGTTTTGCCAGGACACCTCCAATATCCATCCTTTCATTAGGAGACTCAATAGTGCAATCCAAAGCCAACTCCAAAATGGATGATATGCATTGCATGTTTTGCCTAAATTGCAATTTTTCATGCTTCAATAAAGTTGGGTCCAAAATTTCGTCCAGATTATTAGAAAGTGAATTAGAAACCCATCTCTTTAGAGTGAGGTCTCCCTCGAACATTTCATCATTTGGCTTCCTCTTGGTAAACACTTCCATCAACATTATGCCATAACTATAAATATCAGCTTTAGTAGACACCATTCCACTTGATCCGTACTCTGGAACAGATACACATCAAATCAAAGTTATAATAAAAAATTTATATTTTCTAACAAATAAAATTGAGAAATTGTTTTCAAAAAAAATTGAGAAATTAAAGGAACAAAAATAAAATATATATTAGGCATTTAGGCTAATCAATCATCACCTGGGGCAATGTATCCGATTGCAGCCAAGGTCATTGTATAGACAATTGATTCATCATGGCCAAGCAACTTTGAGATACCAAAGTCACTTACATGTCCCACCATATCATCGTCAATTAAAACATTACTTGGTTTTAAATCACAATGAACAATTGAAATTGCGCAATCATGGTGCAAATACTCTAACGCACATGCCACATCAATCATTATGTTTAGTCTTTGCATGATGTCTAAAGATTGCTCGTTAGAATACAACCAGTTGTCCAAACTACCATTAGGCATGTACCGAAGTATAAGCACCTTAAAATCCGCGTTAGAGCAAGCAGTAATAACCTTTGTAAGATTTCTGTGACGGACATTGCACAGAACTTTGCATTCTGTATCAAAACTCTTAAATGCACCTTCAACTTGCAAATTAAATACCTTGACGGCTAAGAGCAATCCATAAGTAAATCTGCCCTTGTAAACCGAACCAAAGCTTCCGGTCCCTATCAAGTTACGATTATCAAACCCTTGAGTTGCTCGTTGAAGTTCGTAGTACGAAATTCTCGTAAGAACTACTTCTCCAACTGAATAAGCCTCATTATTATAAGGTCTTTTGCATTTCCATTTTATAAGTATATACAATGAGACTCCCACTACGAATGCAGCCATCATAGAGATAAATGCAATCCATAGTATTATCCTTGTTGATAGAGGGGAACTAAAATCAGCATTACAAGGTGGAACTTTTAGCCTTGGAGAACCACACAACTCTTCATTGCACAAAAATGACTGATAACTGAAGTTTGAAAAAGGGCCTTTGCTCGGAATTTCTCCACTTAATCTGTTGCATGATACATTCAAAAACCTGAGATAGCGGAGTGTCTCTAATGATTTAGGAATCCTTCTTGTTAGATTGTTGTTTGACAAATCCAACCATTCCAAACTAATAATGTTTGCAAAAGAGTCAGGGATAGGCCCTTGTAGAAGATTATTCTCCAAGGAAATAGTTACCAGTTGTTGCAAACCTCCAATGGTAGTTGGAATGTAACCTGAGATATGATTCACTGATAAGTTGATATATATTGCAGCGTTTAGATTGCCAATCTTAGGTGGTAAAGATCCATTCAAGAAATTTGAAGACAGGTCCAAGTATAAGAGGTCCTTGAGATCCCAGAGGTTTGATGGTATATTAAAACTCAATCTGTTAGAGTATAGATAGATCTTCCTCAGAGAAGTAACATTTCCAATGCACTCAGGAATAGAACCCCAAAATTGATTTTTGCCTAAGTTTAATATCCACAAGTACTTTAAATCACAAATACTGCTTGGCAAGGATCCACTTAATCGGTTCTCAGATGAGTCAAACAGTTGAACCATTTCTAGACCTTTTATGGCTCTAGGAACAACTCCGAACAAGTCATTTTTTGATAAGTCTAGTTCTATTAGACTGCTTAAGTTACCAATTCCATCTGGAATATTCCCCTTGATATTACAACCATTTACAGAAAAGGCATAAAGAGAGGTGGAGAGATTCCCAAAGGAGCTGGGCAGGACAATGTTCAGAGGGTTGAGATCCAGGATAAGATGTCCCAAGTACCTACAATTTGCTGCAATTGAAGAGATAATATTGGACCCTATAGTAGAGGATTCACTTGTCAACTTATTATCTTCCATATTCAATATTTTCAACAATCTCAATTCTCCTAATGAGTTAGGAATTGGGCCACTGAAACTATTATAACTGAAGAATATGACCTCCAGTTTAGAACAATTGGAGATGTAACTAGGAATAGCTCCAGTGAGGTCATTAGTATAAAAGCTAATCCCAACGAGATTTGGAAGCCTAGAGCCCATTCTAGGTGGAAGATTACCTGAAAGACTATTTAACCCAAGATTCAATTGCAACAGAGTGGAGATATTGAATATATCCCATGGTATGGAACCACTAAAAGAATTTATTTGTAAATAAACTTCTTCCAACTTGTGAAGATTGCTCATCTCTCTTGGTATTCTACCTGCCAAATCGTACAATAAAAAAAGTTCAAAACTTTTTAATGAATCTTGACAACATATTATTATATGTGCAATGCTAAATGCTCTTATACAATGTTGTAAAAATTAGTATGCATTGACATTTAATGTGATTATTTTGAGGTATTATTTTGAGTATGCTAAACACTCCTACACAATGCTAAAGGCTTCATGTTTAAGCCGTTAATGAAGTCATTCTTCATAAGAATGAAATAGAAAGCTACTTACTAGAAAAATTAAGGCTGTTAAAAGTGATCAAGGTTGACAGCATATTATTATAGGTGTAATGCTTTTTTTTTTTTTTCTTGAAAACTTATATGTGCAATGCTAAATGCTCTATACAATTGATGGAGATATTGGAAACGATCTACGAATGAAGACCCGAGGCCCAAGATAGGCGACTTGGGGCTCAAGGTTGGCGATCTGAACCAAGAAGGTGGCTCAAACCCAAGATAGAAGACTTGACGGCCTGAGGTGAAGGTCTCAGACTAGGTGACCCAGACCGAGAGACCTGGATGAGGCTACCCGAGCCGAGTGGCTAGACCCGGCCTCTGTGGCCGGCTTTGGGAGATCACCATTCCGTCTCGGAGCCTATCTCCAAGGCCGGGACAGCTAGATTTGGCCCAACCCCTCGGCCCATTACGGGGGTTTTGACCTAGTCTTGTGGCCCACCATGAAGTTAGCTAAATTCGTTGTAATCTCCATGTATAAATTGGAATTGTTTACTTATTACAAATCATGTATTATTGCCATTCAAACATCATGTTCAATTCATTTCTTACAAACTTCTTGTAATCTTCTTGCCTTAATTCATCCCATACTACTACAATTCTACTCAATTATCCATTTTTTCTCTATATTTTATGCGAGCTAAGTTGATCTGTTTACAACCCTGATCCATTAGTTTCATCATTGGTCTCGACGTCCACGCTCGAGCATGCTTTTTAATTTTGGTCCATGACCATCTCAATCAAAAGTTTGAGAGGTCCACCTCTCACAATTCCAGCTAATCCTGCCACACCAACATCACCCTAGGCGAAAATAACCCAAACGGATTCTTGCAAGGAGATCTAGGGGATCGTTTGAACAACAATTGGAGCGAGGAGTTGGACCTAGACCCCAACTCTCCGCTACTCGCCAAAGCCCAGTGGATCCCAGGCCTTTCGCTTTGCCATTAGCTAGCCCCGGACCCCATGTTCCGCTGCTCGCTAAAGCCCCATGGACCTCGGGCCCCCTTCTCCGCCATTCGCCGGCCTTGGGCTACATGCTTCACCACTCAATGAAGCCGCCCACCGCCAACCCTGCTGGCCCCAGGAACCTATACCTTTTCCAGCCTGGGCCCCATGTTTTGCAACTCTCCGCCACCCAATGGGTCGCGATCATACTCAGAAATTGGGAATGAGAATCCAGAGTTGGCGTCGCTTAATCAAGTCGAGCATGTCATGGTACACTGTACGGATCTGCCCATCTACAACCCAAGGTAACCCTACTTCCTTCTGAGCCAAGAACGATGCCCACAACCCAACCTCGACGAGCAAGGGTGAGCTTAGTCAAGTGAAACCAAACAGACATAATGAATGTGATATGTTGTATGAGAAATAGAATCTTCTTTTTGAGCTCAATCAAGATCTCAAATTTGACAAAAGGTATGGTCTAGTACCCAAGGTAACCCTGATAATTGACCCTTTTTGATTAACCATTACACCTCCCTTTTTAGCATGGTCTAGTACCCTCACCATGTTGCCGCCATTGATTGTTGTATAGTCGACCCTTTTTGATTAACCATTACACCTACCCCTTTAGCATGGTCTAGTACCCTCACCATGTTGTCACGCGCCATTGATTGTTGTATAGTCGACCTTTTTTTATTAACCATTACGCCTCCCATTTTAGCTTGGTCGATCCATTCATTCGTGGCATGCCTATAACACCTATGGTGATGAAAACACTAGGCGATATAAGTATTGAAACCATTATAGTTGGATGAATGTAGGGTCTAAGCGGGGGTGGTGGTGCTTTGCGCAAATTATATTGTGGACCAAGGTCCATCCTACAAGGTGGACATTGGTTCAAAACGACGTCATTTATTTAATATTTTTATTAACAAAGGTGCGCACCACTTTTAGCTTGTGATTCTTCCTTCCAAACGCGTGATTTTTATTTTTTTTTAAATTTCATTGATTTGAGACTTGATCTAAATTTGATCAACCGCATGCCCACACCAAGGACTTCCTCTGCACCTTATGCAAACCCCCCCCCCCCTCTCTCTCCCTAAAAAATGATAATAATAATAATAATAATAATAATAATAATAATAATAATAAATTTCTGGAAACACAAGAAGGGATCATTTTGAGGGTAGGTTCGAAGTACGAGTCAAGTTGCACTCTCTCCTTAAAATCTTGTTTACCGACTCCCAAGATGCTAGAAGCGTTGCGGTCTAGGCTTCTCAGGATAAAACGTACTACGATTCTAAGTATTGAGCACTCAAACTTAGAACCCGACGAACTAGGGCGTGGGATGAAACACAACAGGTTAGAAAGAAAGGAGGAGCAGAGTTTTGAGAGCTTGAAAGCTTGATTTCTGAATGTTATAAAATGCTACTACTCAACCAAGTATATATAGGAGGAGGGGAATCAATAACATTAAACATAGAGAATAACTCTGGAATTTAAGATTGGAATTCATTTAAAGTTAATTCCATAACATCTTGAATTAATCTTCCAAACGGTCACTCAAAGTAACTTCGTTCAAAACTGATACAAAAATTGACATAATTTATCCAGACGACATTCGTGCCCACGTACACGAGTCAAGCCTTTTCAGGCTACTCTTGTGCACAAGAGAGAGCCTTTATGCTATACAAGTCAATATGTCTTAGAAAGGCTCTTGTACAAATAGTGGTGCAAACCCAATTTCCGAACCAATGTGAGACAAAAGCTACTTTAAAACTTTTCCACACTTAATTTCCAACTCAAATGTGTATATTTTGAGAATCAATTTCTCATTTACACATTATCCATTTTAAGCGTACAATATATCAATATCTTCATCTAATTACGAAGAACTTGAATCCACTTTTGACCCGACCCAAATCGATAGTGGACCACACATATATTTGTACGTATCACAAAATAGCTACTTACAATGTCATTTTAATCTATTTTCCAACACACACGCAATATATATCAATTGGATCAATTGGCAAAAAAANTGGCAAAAAAAAAAAAAAAAGAAAAAAAAAAGGAGAGAAACCACTCTTGGGATGGCCCTCCAAGGTTGAAAAGACCCCTTATACATCGCCTCATCATTAGCCACTCTTTATATCATGGACTAGGGTTCATGGTGTAATGTGGACCCCGGTGCATATTTATGTATTTTATGTTGTGATATTTGTATTTTATGTTATGAAATTCTGTATCTTATGTGTATAATTCTGTACCTGAAACAAATTAATAGTTGTGTCTTATGTTATGAATTTTTGTGTCTTGTGTTGTGAAATTCTATGCCTATGAACACAAATTATATATCTAAATTACTCCCTCCGTCCCATTTTACATGTCCTATTTACTATTCATTTGTCAAACCAACTCTTTCTTCATTGCTTATTTTTTTTAGTAATTTTTTATTATTTTTAAATTTAATTTTGTGTTTAATAGTACTTTTGATGTAGTTTCTAAATATATAAATTTTATATATTAATACTAAACTTAATATTATGAAAAATTGGATTAAAAATAACTTCAGTCAAGCCTCGTTATACGAACCAGACAACCAAAATGGGACGGAGGGAGTAGATTTGAAAAATAAGTAAGTATTGAACATGTGTATATGTCTTGTGTTATGATTTTTTGTATCTTGTGTTATGAAATTTTATACCTTACGAGTATGAATTCTGTACCTCGTTTTGATCCCGGAGTTCCATGATATAAATTGGTATCGTTATTAGCCACCACACTAACATCTTTATTTTAGATCTAAACAAATTTATGATGATATATTCTACACCTAATATTCATATTGAATAACAATTCAGATATTCAAATAAATAAATAAAAAGGATAGACAAAAACAACAATATACTAATAACCCAGTAATATAAAGTATGCATGTATAGAAGGAGAATCAGCGTATGGGGTAATTACCTGATATGTTGTTGGTGTTCATATCCAGCAGTTGCAGTGAAGACATGTTAAACATATGCGGTGGTAGAAAACCCGTTATGTGATTGTTTTCAGTATGTAATTCCTTCAAGTTATGGAGATAGCCAATTTCTTTAGGAACTCTTCCTGAAAGAAAGAAATTATGGATTTTGAGACAAATGCAGTCTAGCCGGTAAATTATTACATGCTAAGAAGGTAAACATGTCTAAATTGTTCAAACTGAAAACGTTGAGATTCAAACTCGTGATCATGTATATTTATAAGTTTGTATCATTAATTAGCTTGGCGGGATATTTCTAATGATTTTGAATATTTATAACGAAAGGCGGAATTGAAAGTGCTGTGCAAATTAAATTAAGCTTGACTGACTATCAAATGTAAATTAAAAGTCATTGATGCAAATGGTGAAATTTGATATGGCAAAGTTTCTATTTGAACGATGGAGAGTTTATTTCACAAAACAATAATCGCTAAAAAATTGGACATACAAATATGCAATACAAGTTCGTTAAAGATATTGGGGTGTTTGATAAATAACTATTAGTTGATTGGGTTAGTGGTTTGACAAGTTGATAGCATTAACTGATTATATTGTAGAAAAGTGTTTGGTAAATTAACTATTAGATGATCGCAAATTATATTGTGGACCATGATCATGGCAGATACTGCAGTTGTGTTGAAAAGATATTGCAGTTGTGTTGAAAGAAACTGCAATTGCGCGGAACAGAGACCGTTCATCCGTTCAACACAACTGCACTATCCGTTCAACACAACTGCAGTATCAGTTCAACACAATTGCAGTTCCAGACGGAGAGCACGGCCTCTGTTCCGCGCAACTGCAGTTTCTCTTTCAACACAACTGCAGTATCAGCCATGATCCATGGTCCACGGTATAACAACTGCAAATTTTAACATTTTGAAGTAATAAACTGTTACAAAAAACTAATCAATCAAAAACTCGTATTAATTGTTTAAACAAGTGAAACAGTTAATAATGGTCAAATAAACTAAAATTAGCTGATAAGCTAGGACTAGGAATTGAATAAACTAATCTTTGCCACCCATTCGATCAACAATATACGAAAACTCTCAAATGGAATATCAATGGTTATAGCAAAGAATTAAGCTAGCATTGTGTCATACCTCTAAGGTTGTTACCGCCAACACGAAAGAACTCAAGACTCGTTAAGTTCCCAAACGCTTGTGGTATCGTTCCCTCAAATTGATTGTAGTTCAATCCCAAACATCTTAGTTTAAAACACATGGATAAACCTTTTGGCATTTCTCCACTTAAGTGGTTATCGGTTACTTCAAACTTTCTAATATTTTTAAGATGAAGGCACAAATTCTGGGGAAGGGTACCAGATAAAGAATTGCTTACCAATCTCAAATTTTCCAAAGTAGAAAGGTTGAAGATGGTGGATGGGATAGAGCCATTGACTTGATTAAAACTCAAGTCCAAGGTTTCTAGCTTCGACAGGTTAAACAATGAAAGAGGGATAGAACCCGTAAAGTGATTTTGACCCAGGTTTAGTACTTGAAGGTTGGATAGAAACCCAAACCATGAAGAGATTTCTCCAGTAAGATTGTTGACATTGAAATCAAAGATTTTCAATCGATGCAAATGACTTAAGGAATCGGGCAAATTTCCACTGAAATTATTGCCGCTTGCATTGAGGGAGACAAGAAAAGAGAGGTTTCCAAATTGTGACGGAATTGTTCCAGAAAGTCCCATTTGAGAAATGTCTAAAGCAATCACTCGTAGAATACGAGTGCCACAAGTGACTCCAATCCAATCACACACAGAAGAAGCATTAGACCAGTTGGCTAATATGATGGGATGAGAGTGCATGTTGATAATACTTGACTTCAACGCAAGAAGAGAGGATTCATCAGTAGAAATGTTCATGCCCGAGCTAGCTATTATTACGCAGAAAAGTAATAATAACACCATAGAAAAGAATGAAAAACATAACTTCGTCATCGTATGTAAATTGAGAGTAATGGTCTTGTATCGATGAAGAGTGATGTGAAACACCCTCAGTGGTGATCAGTTTTATACATAAATTCTAGGGAAAATGACATCTTTAGTCCCTGAGTTATAGGGGTAGTGTAGACTCAGTCCCTAAGTTATGGCTGTATGCGAGTTTACTCCTTCAGTTATTCACAAAGTGGCGAGTTTAGTCCCTGGACATTAAATTTGACGAAAAAATTAAAAAATATTCAAAATTTGAGGGGTAAAATAGGAAATTCACATTTTATTATTCTTCTTATATCAAAACAACTTTTACAACATTATTTTTCACTTCTTAGCCTAATTATTTTCAAGATTTTTCATTTTTAAAAGCATTTTAATAACTTTTAAATGACTTGTTAGGAACCTGACTCTCGTATAACACACTTAAAACTTAGCACAAATAAAGAAATGCATGATCATTGTATTTAGATGTATGAAACACACTATCCTAACAAGTTTTTATTTTTTTACTAAGCAACAAATGTAATAAAATTAAAACTTTTGAGATAGGATAGTGTGTAAAACAATCTCAAAAATTTTAATTTTATTACATTTGTTGCTTAGTAAAAAAAAAAAAAAACTTGTTAGGATAGTGTGTTCCATGCACCTAAATACATTGATCATGCATTTCTTTATTTGTGCTAAGTTTTAAGTGTGTTATACGAGAGTCAGGTTCCTAACAAGTCATTTGAAAATTATTAAAATGCTTTTAAAAATGAAAAATCTTGAAAATAATTAGGCTAAGAAGTGAAAAATAATGTTGTAAAAGTTGTTTTGATATAAGAAGAATAATAAAATGTGAATTTCCTATTTTACCCCTCAAATTTTGAATATTTTTTAATTTTTTCGTCAAATTTAATGTCCAGGGACTAAACTCGCCACTTCGCGAATAACTGAGGGACTAAACTCGCATACAGCCATAACTTAGGGACTGAGTCTACACTACCCCTATAACTCAGGGACTAAAAATGCCATTTTCCCTAAATTCTATTGATCCGAATAATAATCTTGCAACCTTGAGTGGTAGTTTGGTACTTTCTCATCCATAAAATTTTTGGAAAAATATTTTCAAGAAATATGTTTGATGCGAATAGTTTTAGAGGAAAAAATTAATAAACATGTTTGGAGGTATGCTGGAAACATAACAAATAAATTATCTGAAAAATTATTAAAATATTTGGTTCATTTAAAGTTTCTCTAAAAAATTTTATAATCTCTAATATATCGATCCTTGCTATATACAAACATTAAAAAATATAAAAAATAATTGAAAATTTAATAAATTACTTGTAAATTAATAAATCATATGTAAAAATGTTCGAGTCTGCAACAAGAATATTCAAAATACAAAACAATACGCATATATAAAAAGATCACCAAGTCATCAATTAATTAAGTACCAAAAAGTTAAAATCAAATTAATCAAGCTATATATATATATATATATATATATATATATATATTATACAAACACACGCGCGCACCTATTGCATCATTAGGTAATGAATCATATTACAAATTAGATAATGAAAATATATCAAATAATCCTCACTTCTCTCTTTAATTAAATCCTCTTTTAAAAAATCAAATTTATGTTTCTCTTTTTTCTTTTTGTAAAAATAAAGTTAAATGACACCATATTGAATTAATGTGGTACTTATATATAAGTGCAAAATCATTTAATCTCAATGTGGGACAAAGGCCACTTAAAGTCTTCCCATTTATATTTTTTCTAAATTTACACATATATTTAATAATTAATTTTTTCCTTCACCTATTCTCAATTTTAAGCATATAATATATTAATTTTTTCATCTCAATTAGAAGAACTTGAATCTACTTCATCTTGACCCAAATCGAAAAGTGGACCACACATGTTTTATATTTTGCTACAAAATCACCACTAAAAATATCAATTTTGAGCCATTAGCTTTCAAGTTTCGACGTTTGCGTGGGGGCTCCGTGACTCCTGTCATCATCCCATCTGATCACAGGCGCCTTATCCCTACAACTTGGACGTGCCTCTTGTGGCTTGTCAATGTTGTACATATGCATCAATAATTGAAATCTTGAGTGTTATTTGGTCACTAGTAAAATGATGATAGAATTGTAAATATCAATCTATCGAGACAAGAGATTAATGTTTTTTAGTGCGCACTGATAATTTGACCATGTTTCCTGAGTCGTTGAATTAACTATATGCTTTGAGAATATCTTTTTTTATTTGTACTCAACCAAATGAAACACTAATTATGATTTTAATTTTCATTTCTAATGTGTAAACACATGAACCAAATACACCATAATAGTATTGAATTGAAATGGTTCGATTAAGACTTGTGTATTCTCTTAAAAAAAAAAAGAAAAAGGAAAACAAAATAAGAAGACTTGTGTATGACAAAGTCTCGAGCCATTAGCTTTCAAGTTTCAACGTGTGCGTGGGGGCTCCGTCATCCCATCTGATCACAGGCGTCTTATCTCTACACCTTGGCCGTGCCTCTTGTGGCTTGTCAATGTTGTACATATGCATCAATAATTGGAATCTTGAGTGTTGTTTGGGCACTCGTAAAATGTTGATAGAATTGTAAATATGAACCAATTTGAGACAAAAGATTAATGTTCAAAACTTGGTAACACAGTATGGGAATTATATATGCTCAAAGTGAGCACAGATTTCTTGTGTGCACTGATAACTTGGCCATATATGTGTCCTGAGTCGTTGAATTGATGTAATTTACATTGTCCTAGATGCTCTGTTGGATCAGGGTGTGGGGAGCTTTTTGAGATTAGGTGAAGCAAAGAAATTGATATATTGCACACGCTCAAAAAAAATAATAGATAAATGACAAATCGATTCTCAAAATAGACTATTTGTGATTAAAAAAAAATAAGGGAAGTTGAATGATGTGGTGCTTTATGATTATGCTTGTGTTTAAGCAACGCCAAGTGCTTTGCTTCCTGTGCTTTGCACAATTAATTAAGCACTGGAAGGAGCTATAGCACTATGCACTTTCTGAACCTGAAGGTGCATTTTCCGTAATCCATTTTCATCCGTGACGTTACAATGTTTCTAGCATCCCGAGGAGATAGTAAATTCGTTTTAAGGGAAGTATGTTTGCATACGACTTGGATTTTCCGTACTTCATTCTCTTTTCCTTGGGATTATTTTTGCATATATTAAATCACATTATTGTTTTATGAGATCGCCTCAATGGAGGCGGTATTGACTCTTTGTGCTTCAATAGAGAGAGAAAGTATAGATGAACATATACTACAATGTAATAGAGTCAGTAGCACTAAAAAAAATCATTTTTTTTTAAATTTTTTTTAAATTGACTTATTCGCTACATTATTATATTAGGTAAAGACATATTATTCAAGTGTACATGAAAACCTATACATGTTGTGACATGCTGAGAATCTTTTGATCATATCTCTCTCACATTAAATCCAATTAAGGTGATTTAAGTGTACATGAAAACCTAAGGCAAAATAACAATATATACTTGGATGTTTGTAGTTTTCAAAGGTTCAGGACATAAAAAAAGGTGGACAAATTTTTACACATCCAGGACATGGCCTTGTGACATGCTTATAATATTTTGGTTATATCTATTTCATACAAAATTCAATACTGGTAATTCAAGTGTACACGAAAAGTTAAGACCAGGCTCTCTTGCAAATCTGGTATTAACTCTTAATAGTCTTTGCATAGGTACTTTAAGACATATACATCTTCACGTTTCTTCCGATCCTTGCCCTTCAAAATATTGTTTACTTGTTTAGTAATTTCAAATTTTTATTTCACTTGGTAACCAATAATTTAATATAGGGTTATTAGTTCCTGATTTGGTGTCTCAACTATTTATATATGTCTAAATTTATTCTTAACTTTAAAAGTTACTTATTTGGAAGGTGAAGTCTAACATCTTACCACTTAAAATGTGACACTGACTATTGTATAAGTATAAAAAAATAAAGTTATGTATTAACTACTAGTTAAACTTTTTGTATAATAGTAAACAATTGATTTTGACTATTGATATCAAAGTACATAATGAAATTCCCCAAAAAAATTAATTCTCAAATCGATCCCTTGACCGGCGCCGGCTGGACTCGTCTGGCCGGTGGCTGTAGTTTTGATTTGGTGACTGGAATTTGGTTGGAGGTTCGTCAGAATTTTGATTGACCGCAATCACAAGTCACAAATTAAATGAGTTAAATGGTTTATTTGCTTCAAAATAACAAGTTTGAGCGCTTAATTAGAGCTTTTTGAAGTTGGAGGGCCTAATTGCACAATGCCCTATAGTCTGAGGGTCTATTTGATCCAATATTATTAGCCAGCTTAATTATGTCAAAATTTCTGTGTCTACACCGATGTTCTCAGTTTCTTGAATTGAAGAAGGCTTAGCTTGTTGTTATTTGTAGACAGCATTGCTAAGCTAAGTCCATATTTGTTGGCTAGTTTTGTTGGTGATGCCTTTCCCTCTTACAGCTTCATCGGCGATGGCGGAAGCTTTAACGCTTGGCTCCGCGCTGTCCTGTGGACTCACACGACGTAGGCGATTCCAACTTTTTATCACTAGTGTTTGAATTATTTATTCAGAATAGAAGTATAAATTATAATCAATTAAAGTATCACTAACTTCTAAAAATATCATAATTTTGGCATGACCAGATACTATACCAATTAACACACAAACAAATTATCATAGTTCCAATTTAATTATAGCTTGACACTTGAAGATCAAATTTCACAATTCAAGATATCTAATTACAATATCAAAAAATAAAATAAAATAAAATAAAAACTTTTGTAGTTCAACTTGACAAGCATGTAAATATAGTGTTTTTTTTAAACAACAGCAAACAACTTTATTAACTTATAACAAGATTCGAAATACAACTTGGTGGGATGGAATTCCACTCAACAATGAAAGGGAAGAGAACCCGTCGCGCCGTGCAAGCTCTGCGCGATTCGCTGACTTTTTAACATGACGAACCATAATGTTCCCACAATCACTAGCAAGTAAACGACAATGACTAATTAAATGACCAACATATGAAAAGTCTTGACAAGAAGAATTAAAATTGGTACAAAAATTCAAACAATCTGACTCAACTATCACATTAACAACATTAAGACTCTTAAAGGCAAGTAAAAGCTTCCTTCACAGCCATAATTTCAGTAAGATAAGGATCCCGTGGACAATTCAGATAACTTCTACATGCACGCTGAGCCATGGTTGGTAACGATTTAGAGAATTGATTTTTTAGATGTCTCCATCCCATAATTCCTCCACAGATTTGTATGGACCATTCGAATGAACAAACTCAGCTCCTTTAAATCCTCTTCGCTGAGGTATTTGTTGAATCTTAGCAATTTCATCTTCTTCAAGTTCCCAATTAAAGATTTGAAGATTTGCTTTCATCCTTTCATTGTTAAAACTCGTCACAATTACTACACATGCTCCTTGTTGATATACCCACCTCAATGCAACCTATACATATATACGTACATGGGTTTTGAAGAATATATATAGAATAAGTACTACTTAAACAAAACATGAAAAATATAGAAAAACAGTCACAAAATTGAAAGATTATAAGAGAAAAATGTACAACGAGTCAAACAATTTAATGTTACAAATACCAGTTTTGGTCCCACGACTATTAGCAAAATGACAATTTTGGTCCACATGTTTCATTTCTACCAATTTTGGTCCCTCGACTATTGTTTTAATACCAATTTTCATCCACGACTATTGTTTTAGTGCCAAAATTCATCGCGTCGGTCACTCATTCGTTTAAAATGTGCAAAAATCTAAAATTGTTAAGCGTATTTTCATCATTTTAAACTTAATATCTTAATTTGAGTATGAATAAATGGATTTAAGTCCTAAATCGATCAAAATTCGCAATTTTCCTCCTCATTTTACCTTAATTTAAGGAGAAAATTTGTGAATTGTGATCGATCTTATGGCTTAAATCTCTTTATTCATGCTCAAATTTGGGATATTGAGTTGAAAAGGACGAAAATACCTTCAAAAATTTTAGATTTCGATAAGTTTTAAACGAATGGGTGATCGGCGCGATGAATTTTGGCACTAAAACAGTAGTCGTGGGACCAAAATTGGTACTAAACAATAGTCGTGGGACCAAAATTGGTAGAAATGAAACATGTGGACCAAAATTGTCATTTTGCTAATAGTTGTGGGACCAAAATTAGTATTTGCTCATTATTAAAAGTTATTACTTCATTTTCAGCTTTTGATTTTTTGTTTTGCCAGTGGTAATTGCTCAACATGACTTCATATTTGTTCTCATCACTATTCCATGCATGACAAGTGGAACAAGAAAGAATTACCTGTGCAGTGGTCTTGTGCTTAGCCAATGCAATATCTTTAAGTTGTGGGATCTCCAATAACCCAGGGTTGCCCCACATGGCACCATTAGCTCCTAGAGGACTCCATGCACTAACCTTAACTCCTTTTTCTCTACAAAACTCTAAGAGTTTAGATTGCTGCCATGCAACACTCATCTCCACCTGTCAAAATTATATTATCAAAAAAAGAGTTAATTCTATTTTTTTCTAGGTGTTCCTTCTTTAGGTGCGTGGGTTCTGTGCTTAAGGTGTGTTACTTATGCAGTTGAGAACTTGAAGTGCGAAAGTTTTGTGCTTAAGGTGCGTAGGTTTTGCGCTTAAGATGCATGATTTTCCTTATTAAGGTGCGTCAGTTCTTCAGTTGAGAACTTAAGGTGCGTTTTTTTGCTGAAACTTAAAGATGCGTTGGTCTAAAGCTTTAGCTGCGTGATTTTTCTTCTTAATGTGCGTATTTTTCTTCTTAAGGTACATGTTTGTATCACTTAAGATGCACCTTTTTTCTAAATTAAAGGTGTGCGATGTAAAGACTTAAGGTGCCCAATTTTAACACTTAAGGTGCGTGTTTCGACTTAAGGTGCGCCATTTTTTGATTGTGCTTCTTCCTTCCAGACACGCGCTTTTTTTTTTTTCATTGATTTGAGTCGTTGATCTAGATTTGATCAACAGCTTAGATGTAACCGCATGACTGCACCTAAGACTTTTTCCGTGCCTGAACCAATCCCTATATATATATATAATTGATGCAGAATATGCAAATTAATTAAGTAAATAATTACCAGATTAACCGCGGGAGGAATGGTAGCATTCTGAAGAAGTTGTGAAATCTTCTTTGAAGTAAAATTAGAAACACCAATAGACTTGGCCAAACCTAATTTGCAACAATTTTCCATTCCTTCCCATGTTCCTTTCATGTCAAAAGGAACAACATTTTCTGTTTTGAAGTGCAAGTCCTCAACACTATCCTTTGCTCTGAACGGAAGATGTATTAGATATAAATCCACATAATCTAGTCCCAGCCTCCTGCATTAAAAGAAAAATACAAATTATTACATGTAAATCACGAGAAATATTTTTGATATAGGGTGTGTTTGGTTCATAGGTTTACATATTAGGAATGAGAATCAAAATCATACTCTCAGTGTTTTATTGACAACTTTAAAAAACACAACTATGAGTTTTGATTACCCATTTAATTAAAATTTTCATTCCCTAATTAAAAAGGAATATCATACCATCTTAGTGGTAATTTAATTTTTAAGTTTGGATTAATACTTTTAGATTTTTGTTTTGATTTTTTTTTTCATATTGATGCTTAATTTGAATGTCATTATATTAGGATCAATTGCCTTTATTGGATTGTGGTCAAGCTAATTATAACCTCCTCCTTCTTGGCTCAGAAATAGTTTTTTATTTTATTTTATTTGGATATAACAATTAATCACCTAAATGAAATAAATAATTCAATGTGCAAATAAATATACAACATTCAAATTAAATAAAAATTTAAAAAAAAAAACAAAAAAAAAAAAAAGAAGCAAATGTTAGCACATCGGTTTTGGACTAAAATTGACAATTCTAAGTGGAAATAGCATGGGGGCGAGTTATGTGGGTTCACTCCAAAGCTAAACGAGTTGGTCCAAAATTCACTCAAGCCCAACCCACCTTAAAACGGGCTAAATGAACCCAACTCGTTGAGTTAAACCCATTTTTTATTAATAATTATATTATGGACTCGGGTTTAGCTTGTAAGATGGAATTATCAAAATTTATATATTAAATTGTGAACATTCAACATATAAATTGTGTATCAAGGTGGGCCAATTGGATCCACAGAATAATTTACCACTTTTGACAATTCTATATAAATTTAATAATGTTTTCTAATGGGGTCAAAAGGGCACCCATGGGCCCAACTTCGCATTTAATATTTTTTTGCCTCCATTCTATATTTTATTATGTTCGTTGTCTATTTTCTCCAAAAGCAAATTATTCTGTGTACTTAGGTCCACATTGTAAGGGGTCAGGTTCAAATATATATAATTTATATATTGAATGTTCACAATTTATATATTGTGTATTTATAATTTTATATACTAAATGTTCACAATTTACATAATGAACGTTCACAATTTAAATTGTGGACATTCTATATAAATTGTGTATTATAACCCGGGTTCACTTTACAATGTGGGCTCGGGTTCATTCCATGGCATAACAATTCTTTATCCCAAATACCCAGTTTTGTGGTGAGCACAAATTTTACTGTGGACCGCGGTCCACAATGGATGTGTGGTCCATGCATCAAAACGACGTCGTTTTGATTAATGAAAACAAACGGTTGAAATGACTCTATATACAGTGCAGTTCCCTTTCAACACAATTATAGTTCCTTTTCGATATAAGTATAGTTTCATTCGACATTATACACTCAAATATGTGAAATTGTTATTCAGTTTCCTTTCAACACAACAACAATATCATTTCGATATAACTGCAGTTTCATTGGATAATAAAACACTCAAATATGTAAAACAGTTATGTTTCATTTTATATACATTGCAATTTCCTTTCAACACAATCACGATTTCATTTCGATATAACTACAGTTCCATTTGATAATATAAAAACAAATGTGAGGCCGTAACTTTTGAGATAAACTGTAGTATCCTTTACGGAGCTCCGTTAAGACTTACGGCAGCTATTTCTTTTACTTAATGAAACGACAGCGTTTTGTGACCTTGGTCCACGTATAATGACTATGTGGTGAGTTTATTATCTAAAAAAAATATAATTAATCAAAAACTAATTTGCGTGGAGTAGAAAAAAAAATACTAATTTTGAAAGGAAATTTACCCAAGCGATCTCTTGAGGGCAGGAACAACAAGATGATGTTCAGTCTCTGTGCACCACAGCTTAGTAGTGATGAAAAGCTCATCACGGCTCGCAACAACTCCACGCTCGACGGCGGCGGCTACGGCCCGGCCCAGGGCCTCCTCGGAGCCGTACACGACGGCGGTGTCGAAGTGACGGTAGCCCATCTCTATGGCGCGAATAAGGATTGATGTCAACTGGTCTGGATTTTGAGGTGAGGAAGAACAAGTTCCCAGGGCTAAAAGGGGCATTTGGTGACCGGAATTAAGCTTCGCCTTTGGGACTTGAATCACTTCCTCCATATCTCTGCTTTTGGGTTTTGGTCTGATTTCTGCTTAAACTGAGAGGGATAAGAATCTCTTCTCTTCTGCTGCAGATGGAGCTTCGCATGCAACCTATAATGGTTTGCCGTTTGCGTGTCCAATCAACTATATGTGTGCTTCTTCTTTTTATTGGGTAGTGATTTAATGAGAGAGAGAGGCGCGCCCTGGTATGCGCCCAAGTCAGGCGCTAACAGTGTTGCAAAAATCCCGCATAGCCATCGATTAATCGACGCCTAGGCGCTGACCGGCCGTTTAGCGTATCACCATAATCGGTGGTCTAGGCAGCTACTAGATCACCTAGTCGGCCGATTAACTATTGTTTCATTTTTTTTTTAAATGGATTATTTCACTCAAAACGATATTGTTGTGAGCGAAATAACCCTAAATTGTTAGATGTTTTTTAGTTTATATTTAATATTTAAATATTAACTAATTAAATATTAAGTAGTTTATAATTATCACGTCTTAAAAATTAAAAATTTTTAAAAATTTAAAAATAATATAAAAATATACACAGGCACCTAGAGATTTTTTCAACTGCGGTAGCTAATCACGCCTGGTCGCCCCCGACGAGGGCGGCGGCACGACCAATCGCCACCCCAGGCGACTGAACACACCGCTGGCTCACGGGAGGGCGCAGCCTGCACGCCTGTGGAGCCTTTGCCCCGGGTGATGGCCGCGCCCTCTAGTGCCCTACATCCTGCCCCTTCGTCCTGTCTTGCACCGCCTCCCCCTAAACTTGCACGGCCTCCCCACTAGGGACTGCCTTGCACTGCTTTGCACCTCTCTCTCTTGGGCCTTACTCCAATTTAATTAATTAATTAATTAACAAGCCCAATTCCCAATAACCCCATCGATATACATATATAAACAAACAAATTATCATAGTTCCGATTTAATTATTGCGTGACACTTGAAGATAAGAGTTCACAATTCAAGATATCTTATTACAATACCAAAAAATAAAACAAAATAAAATAAAAACTATTGTAGTTCAACTTGACAAACATATATTTAAATGTAGTGTTCTTCCATGGTTGGTAACAATTTAGAGAATTGATATTTTAGATGTCTCCATCCCACAATTCCTCCTCAGATTTGTATGGACCATTCGAATGAACAAACTCAGCTCCTTTAAATCCTCTTCGCTGAGGTATTTGTTGAATCTTAGCAATTTCATCTTCTTCAAGTTTCCAATTAAAGATTTGAAGATTTTGTTTCATCCTTTCATTGTTAAAACTCTTCACAATTACACATGCTCCTTGTTGATATACCCACCTCAATGCAACCTATACATGCATACGTACATGGGTTTTGAAGCATATAGAATAAGTATGTAGTACTTAAACAAAACATGAAAAATATAGGAAAACAGTCACAAAATTGAAGGATTAAGAGAAAAATATATATATATCAAGTCAAACAATTTAAAATTCTATAAGCATTTCATGCCAAGTTTACTTAACAACTATTAAGAGTTATTACTTCTTTTCATCTTTTGGTTTTTTCTATTGCTGGTGGTAATTGTTGAGATGACTTCATGTTTGTTCTCTTTGTTTGTTTGTTTTTTTTTTTTTTTTTTTTTTGGAGTATGATTTTGATTAATTAGGTTTGTTAATGAATCTGTGATTTTAGGAGAGAGCGCATCATTGGTTGTTAAACTATGCATTGGTGTGTTGTATACAAATTGTACATTGCTAATTAACTATTGCAATATAATGTATGTATATATACAAATTGGAAGTACAAGTATACCCTTCCTATTGCCAATTAACTATTGGAATGTATACAAATTGGAAGTACACGTTTTTCACGCCTAAAAATATACTCTAAAAAATGATATAGTCATTCAACCTCTTCACTACGTTTGTCATCCAAAGTTATCAACCTAGATTCTATTTTAGATCTAATTATTATCAGGATTTGTTTTGAGAATTTCTATGACACATCTACATCAACTAATGTAAATACATAGCTACATGTGGACTTAAACTCCTTAATGTCTGATATCCAATTAGCATCACTATGCCCCTCTAGTATAGCTAGATATATACCTAGTATAGTACAACCCAACGTCACAATTATACCTTAAATATCTCATCACCTTTACAATTTCCTTCTAGTGAACTTCACCAAGATTACAAGGATATCTACTAAACTTACCAGACCACGTATGGAGTATCTACTCTAGTACAACTCATTAGCTACATTAAATTTTTAATAATTCTAACACATTTTACTTTAGAAATACACTCGTAGACCACGTAGGCAATATCTACCCTAGTATAGACCATTATTTTTTGCAATGTACTAGGTGCTAGGCACTAGCCAGCCGCCTAGCGTATAATCATAATCGGTAGTCTAGGAGACCGAGTAGGTGCCGACTAGGTCGCCTAGTCGTTCGATTAACTATTGTTCCCTCTTTTTTTTTTTTTTTAAAAAAGAAGAAGGTTATTTTGTCCAAAACGACATTGTTTTTGAGCGAAAAACCCTATATTGTTCAAACACCTGATATTTTTTAGTTACTATTTAATAGTTTAGTATCAACTATTAAAGTATTAAATAGTTTATAATTATCAAATCTTAAAAAATATGAAAAAATAATTTAAACAAATTTTTAAAAAAAATAAAAAGCATACACGTGCGCCCACGGACACCTGAGGAGTACCTAGCGATTTTTTCAACCATGAATTTTTGATAGATAAATATTAGTATCTAATGGTGTCCTAGCCAATTAATAATCATCGTTATTAAATTTTTAAAACCTTTATCAATATAATGAGATTTGATTAACACAAGCCAAGCTATATAACAATTAATTAAACCATATTTTAAACAACCTATACACACCGAGAGACATGCATACACGTGTGTTCACACAGTTAAAGAACAAAATTATTAATTATAAAGAAACTCTATGGGTGTGAGAAGAAAGAATTACCTGTGCAGTGGTTTTGTGCTTGGCCATCGCAATATCCTTAAGTTGTGGGATATCCAATAAGCCAGGGTTTCCCCACGGGGCATCATTATTTCCCAGAGGACTCCATGCACTAACTTGAATTCCTTTTTCTCTACAAAACTCTAAGAGTTTAGATTGCTGCCATGCAACACTCATCTCCACCTGTCAAAATGATATTATCAAAAAAAAAAAAAAGTTAATTATATTTTTGCCATAAATTTATAAGTGACATATTAGTATTCTATTTTTTTTTAAAAACATTCTTTATTGATCCTAGTATTATCATAATATGATCATTTTTGATCCACCGTCAACAAAACTATTTAAATCTTGTTAAATATGAGGCATTTTAGTCTATTCTATTATAAGTGTTAATTTCTTTTTTTTTGTTCCTATATTTATATGTGTCATTCCACTGCTACAGAGGCTCAGGTTAAGAGGCTTTGTCACTTTGCTGCAGAGGTGCAGATTGCAATTGAAGAAAACATGGGACTCTAGTCGTAAATTATTGATTTTTTAAAATAAAAATAAAAATATAGTGAATTACTGCACTTTGCATAAGAAAGACCGAAATACCCTTGTATTTAACGTTATTTAAACATGTTTGTTGATCGATAACAAAAAATTATCATGTTACAATAATACTAGTCTGTAAAAAAAATGACAAAGTGAAATGAAACCAATAAATCTAGAACTGAAAATAAGATCAATCCTATCAAAAAATGTATAAACTGAAATGAAATTAAATGTATATTCAATATATAGTATTCCATTTGACATATATGGCATGTACCACCCCAAAGTAAATGGTAAAACCATCCTCAATAGTGTGAAATTTTTGAAGAGATTTTGCAAGTGTGATTAGGAAAGAGAAAATGAGGGCGGAGGAAAAAAACAAAATTAAAATCTGAAAAAAAAAATTACACGCTCTCCTAGGCGTGAGAGTTGTGCCTCACGCAAGTGAGGCCCCAGGCAGAGCATTTCCAAGGCTTTTTAAAACAAAAGCACCAAGCCCGATTGGATATGCAGCATCGCCGAGAGTTATCCACTCAATGGGAATCTCTTGAGAGAAGGAACGCTTTTCTAAGCGAGGAAACCGCCTCTCTAAGAGAAAAACTTTTTATTCTCGATAGGGAAGAACTTTCTTCCTCATTTGTGGGTCCCATAGTTCTGAAAGAACTTCAATTTACAGAAAGACTTTGCACTTTCTCTCTTTTCCATGCTTAAAAACTGTCCAAAATCCACTATTATGGATAGCGTAAAGAAATTGATTTGTACTATATACTATGGAGACATTGTCTCCTCACTACCTAGTACAAAATTTTAAGATTTTGCACTGGGTACAAAAGGTTTAATTTCAGGGGTACTGCACCATACCTAATTGTGTATTTCTGAATACTTTGTGATGCATTTATGCGTACCTAATGGTGAGTGGCCGCACCAAAAGCATATAATTGATGAATATGCAAATTAATGAAGTAAATAATTACCTGATTAACAGCGGGAGAAATGGTAGCATTCTGAAGAAGTTGTGAAATCTTTTTTGGAGTAAAATTAGAAACACCAATAGACTTGGCCAAACCTAATTTGCAACAATTTTCCATTCCTTCCCATGTCCCTTTCATATCAAAAGTAACAATATTTTCTGTTTTGAAGTCCAAGCCTTCAATACTATCCTTTACTCTGAACGGAAGATGTATCAGATATAAATCCACATAATCTAGTCCCAACCTCCTGTATTAAAACAAAAATACGAATTATTACATATAAATAACCAGAAATATTTTTGATATAATGCTTTTATTTAATCATTTTGTGCACTTGTACTGTATTATGTATTGCTAAAAAAGACATACAAAACACGATGGAGATAGTATACATATTTTAAGAGATTCTATATTGCCATTTGCCATAAGCATTCAAAATAATTCAATGTGCAAATGAATATACAACATTCAAAATATTAAAAAACAAAAAAAACAAAAAAAAAAAACTAGCAAATGTTAGCACATCAATTTTAAGTTAAAATTGACATCCCTAGGTGGAGTTAAAATTGAGGCAAATTATGCTGTGGACCCAGGTCCACCTTGCAAGGTGGACCTGGGTCCAAAACTACGTCGTTTTTGTCTTTTTTTTTTTAAATTAGTAAACATATTGCTGAATATAGAGTTGTCAAAAAATGTGTGAATGTAAAGGTTTCAAAGTGTGAATGTAGAGTATAGAAATCGTGAATGTAGATTTATGATTGTGTGAATGTAGAGTTGCCCAGAAATGTGTGAATATGGAGGTTTCAAATTGTGAATATGGAGTATAGAAATCGTGAATGTAGAGTTATGCATGTGTGAATCTGTAATTGAGTTAAGAAGTTCTAGCAACTTGTAGCCCTATAATGTGTGAATGTGGAGTTCTCAAGTTGTGAATATGGAGTATAGGACCTGTGAATATAGAGTTTTGAATGTGTGAATGCATAACAGTGGTAATATAGTTACTAAACATATAATCCTGTAATGTGTGAATGTGGAGTTTACAAAGCGTGAATGTAGAGTATAGTGTATGTAAATGTAGAGTATAGTGTATATGAATGTAGACCCAGGTCCACCTTGCAAGTCCCAAGGTGGACTTCAGTCCACGGCATAACAACCCTAAAATTGACATCCCTAGGTGGAGAAAGCATGGGGCGAGTTATATGGGTTCACTCCCAAGTCCCAAGCTCAGTGAGTTGGGCCCAAAATTTACTCAAGCCCAACCCACCTTAAAACAGGCTAAATCGATCCAACTCGCTAAGTTGAACATATTTTTGACCAGTTGTTATATCATGGACCAGGGTCTACCGTGCACGACATTGAATGATGTATTTTTAGTATTGGAATTGTAAACTTTCAGAATGTAAATTATGTTTTTAAGTCAAAACACATCAGAACTGTACTAAATTTTAAAAATATTAAATTGTGTATTTTTAATATTATAATTGACTATAATATTTGAAAGTAACTTATGGATACAAAACAATGTAATCAATTAGTATTTTAACTATTAGTTGATAACACGTAATTAGTTCTATATGGATAAAGTGGACCCAGGTCCACAAAATAATTTGCCAAAACGGCACCCGTGGGCCCAACAGGGCATTTAATATTTTTCTTTACCTAAAATAATATAATTAATCGAAAACTAATTTGCAGGGAATAGAAAAAAAAAAAAATTTGCAAGGAAATTTACCCAAGCGATCTCTTGAGGGCAGGAACAACAAGATGATGATCAGTCTCCGTGCACCACAGCTTAGTAGTGATGAAAAGCTCGTCACGGCTCGCAACAAGTCCACGCTCGACGGCGGCGGCTACGGCCCGCCCCAGGGCCTCCTCGGAGCCGTAGACGACGGCGGTGTCGAAGTGACGGTAGCCCATCTCTATGGCGCGAATAAGGGTTGATGTTAACTGGTCTGGATCTTGAGGTGAGGTAGAAGAAGTTCCCATGGCTAAAAGGGGCATTTGGTGACCGGAATTAAGCTTTGCTTTTGGGATTTGAATCACTTCCTCCATGTCTCTGATTTAGGGTTTTGGTATGATTTCTGCCTGAATTGAAGGGGATAAGAAACTCTGATCTTCTGCGGGAGATGGAGCTTTAAACTATGCGCATGCAACCTTTAATGGTTTGCGGGTCAAATCAATATACTATAGATGTGCTTCTTTTTATTGGTTAGTAATCTTTAATGATAAAATGAAATGTCAAACATATACATATATATATATATATATATATATATATATATATATATATATATATATATATATATATATATATATATATATATATATATATATATATGGTCATGTTCAGGTGTGGCCACGCCTTCTCGTGCGACAGTGCGGGTTACACCACTCAATGTTAAGAAATGCACCACTCAATATTAAGAAATGCATCACACAAATATGCATTTTAGGTACACATCACCAAAAATACACCACTAGGTATGAAAAAATACACCACACAGTGTTCAGAAATGCACAATTAGAAACATGGGAGCTATGAGGTGTTTTGATGCATTTTCATTGTGGTGCATTTCGTAACATTAAGTGGTGCATTTCTTAACATTGAGTGGTGTAAACTGCACGGCCGCACAGGAAGGCGCGGCCACATTTGAACAGACTTCTATATATATATATATATATATATATATATATATATATATATAGTCTGTTTCTGGTGTGAATCATTGATATCAATGAAAAAAATGCCTATTTTAGTCTAGTAGTTATACTTAAATTGTAGACTCAGTCTATGAATTATTACTCTATACAAATTTTCTCTTTAATTATGTTGAAATTAGCATTTTCAATTCATTACTTGATGATTTTGCTAACGTTAACAATTTATTTTGAATTTTTAAATTATTAAATGACACATTGGTCGTTTTGTAAATTTTTTCCAAATTTCTTCACATATACTTTGCTCTTATCACAAAACTATTGCTAAATATTTATTTATTTTGATTGAGGAAGAATCTGAGAAGTAAAAATGACAAGTATGTCCAATAGAATCGGGAAGCTGTAGTGCAGCTTCCAAAAAAGGAGACTAACGAAAAAACCTCAAAATCAATTTAAATTTAAGAAGCAAAATTTGAATTTGTTATTTAACAATTTCAAACTTTTGTTTGACTTGGCGATGAAGACTTTTAAGTACTGCGCCGCTCAAAGTTGACAAATTCCAACAAAATAGGATACTCACATTCGGCAATTAACTATTACTCTATTACTCAATGTGTTCTATTTTATCTATCTTACTTATTATTTATTGTTCAAATCAACTATTTTTTTTTGTTTATTTTTTTAATAATTTTTTACTTATTTTTTTATGTTTAATAATACTTTTAGTGTAATTTTTAAATTTTGTATATTAATATTAAATTTAGTATTATGAAAATTTGAATTAAAAATAATTTCAGTCAAGCCTCGTTAACCGAACCAGACATATAAAATGGGACGGATGGGATAGTTCATAACAGATAATTGATTATGTTAATTAGCGTACTACTAATAATTAATTGTATTAGTTATTTTGACCAGCGGATAGTATTAGCTTTTTGTAAAAAAGAAAGTATTTGATGAATTAGTTATTTACTATCCATTAATAACATGTAAAATGGTTTTAAAAGACATGAATCTATTATTTATTTATTGATTATATATAGTTAACTTATTCTTCAATTATTTTTAGTTTTAGATATATATCAATTNATATATATATATATATATATATGGTCATGTTCAGGTGTGGCCACGCCTTCTCGTGCGACAGTGCGGGTTACACCACTCAATGTTAAGAAATGCACCACTCAATATTAAGAAATGCATCACACAAATATGCATTTTAGGTACACATCACCAAAAATACACCACTAGGTATGAAAAAATACACCACACAGTGTTCAGAAATGCACAATTAGAAACATGGGAGCTATGAGGTGTTTTGATGCATTTTCATTGTGGTGCATTTCGTAACATTAAGTGGTGCATTTCTTAACATTGAGTGGTGTAAACTGCACGGCCGCACAGGAAGGCGCGGCCACATTTGAACAGACTTCTATATATATATATATATATATATATATATATATATATATATAGTCTGTTTCTGGTGTGAATCATTGATATCAATGAAAAAAATGCCTATTTTAGTCTAGTAGTTATACTTAAATTGTAGACTCAGTCTATGAATTATTACTCTATACAAATTTTCTCTTTAATTATGTTGAAATTAGCATTTTCAATTCATTACTTGATGATTTTGCTAACGTTAACAATTTATTTTGAATTTTTAAATTATTAAATGACACATTGGTCGTTTTGTAAATTTTTTCCAAATTTCTTCACATATACTTTGCTCTTATCACAAAACTATTGCTAAATATTTATTTATTTTGATTGAGGAAGAATCTGAGAAGTAAAAATGACAAGTATGTCCAATAGAATCGGGAAGCTGTAGTGCAGCTTCCAAAAAAGGAGACTAACGAAAAAACCTCAAAATCAATTTAAATTTAAGAAGCAAAATTTGAATTTGTTATTTAACAATTTCAAACTTTTGTTTGACTTGGCGATGAAGACTTTTAAGTACTGCGCCGCTCAAAGTTGACAAATTCCAACAAAATAGGATACTCACATTCGGCAATTAACTATTACTCTATTACTCAATGTGTTCTATTTTATCTATCTTACTTATTATTTATTGTTCAAATCAACTATTTTTTTTTGTTTATTTTTTTAATAATTTTTTACTTATTTTTTTATGTTTAATAATACTTTTAGTGTAATTTTTAAATTTTGTATATTAATATTAAATTTAGTATTATGAAAATTTGAATTAAAAATAATTTCAGTCAAGCCTCGTTAACCGAACCAGACATATAAAATGGGACGGATGGGATAGTTCATAACAGATAATTGATTATGTTAATTAGCGTACTACTAATAATTAATTGTATTAGTTATTTTGACCAGCGGATAGTATTAGCTTTTTGTAAAAAAGAAAGTATTTGATGAATTAGTTATTTACTATCCATTAATAACATGTAAAATGGTTTTAAAAGACATGAATCTATTATTTATTTATTGATTATATATAGTTAACTTATTCTTCAATTATTTTTAGTTTTAGATATATATCAATTTTAAAATATGTTGTTGGTGTTATTATTATTATTATTATTATAAAAATTATTTTGTCGTTATTATAAAGGTAAATTAGACTTTTAAATAAATAAATAAAAACCTGTTAAAACAAAAAAAAAAAAAAAAACTATCCGAAGTAACTTTTCCATTTAAAAAATATTACTTGGAATCCATTTAAAAATAACGTATAGAAAAAATTCCTGATAAGCAGTTCATCCCGGACGAGCCTAATATACTACACTACCTATCAATGGGCCGGGCCGGCTCCATTTTAGTGTCATGGATTCACGGATTCACCCCACCACATAATAAAACAGTAGGCCCTAAATGTGGTTTTCCAACCATTATACAAGCGTAAATTTCCATCAAAAAGACATCGTTTTGATTATTTCCATCAAAAAGACGTCGTTTTGATTAATAAAAACAAACGGCGCCGTTAACTTTCATTTTAACTTTTGTCTAAGTAAGAAGCGTATGATATGGTGTTTAAGTCGAGACCCTAACTCCACCACAAAAGTTAGGTCATGCACCGAGTAGCCAACTCCACCACAAAAGTTAGGTCATGCATGAGGTAGCCATTTTCGCATTTGGATGGGGTTCACTCTGGACTTTAACTTTCTTCTATGTAGTCCTTTTCCACCACACTCCGGCCTCTCAATAACAGCACCAAATGATGCGGCACTCAAGCCAAAATCCTAACTCTACCACAAAAACTAGCTCATGATGAATCGAGGTTTGGCCAAGTTTAAATACTACTCCACAATCTCTTGTGGAGCCGATATGAGATCATATCAGAGCGTATGTAGTAACTGTTTGACAATTAAAAAGTGTTTCTCAAGATTTTAAAAAGGTTGAATTTAAAATCAATAAAAAAACGTATAGTAATAAATAAACTCCATAAACACCTTGTAGGCTTGTCGCCTAGCTAATACATCCGAGATTCGAAGAAGAAAACAACAATATTGTGGTTCAATTTAACAAATAACAAGATAAATATAAAATTATTATTCTTCCAATCATTATTGAGTATGATTTAAAAATGCCATTTTTCAGATGTCTCCATCCCAGAGTTCCTCTACTGATTTGTATGGTCCATTTGGATGAACGAAAATATCTGCTCTACATCCTCTGCGCTGTGGTATTTGTTGAATCTTGCCAATTTCTTCTTCTCCAAGTTCCCAATTCAAGATTTGAAGGTTTTGTTTCATCCTTTCTTTGTTAAAACTCTTTACAATTGGACATGCTCCTTGTTCATATATCCACCTCAATGCAACCTATACACATAGGTTTTGAATAAAGTACTAATTAAACAAAGGAATAAAAAATCAATACTATCAAAGCCAGTTGGGCCAATCCATCAATGGCCTAATTTTTTGCGGGCTTTTGCAGGCAGGCCCGCCAGGCCTACGGGCTAGGGTATCCCTAGCCCGTCCCGGTCGGGTTAGTGAGCCTGTGAACTTTTTGTAAAATATATATATTTTTGAAAGCACATATATACATATATAGGGTATGTTCCATGGGGTTGCGAGCTAACCCACACAGGTCGTGGGCCAGACTCGTTAGTCCTAATCCACCCCATCGCGGGGTAGGTGCGGGTCGGCCCACGGACTTTGACTTACTTTGACAGTATTAATGAAAAAATCGCACATGTACAATCCAAAATATACAAACAAGTGAATTGAAGCAAGAATTGAAAGAATTACCTGTGCAGTGGTCTTGTGCTTTGCCATTGCAACATCCTTAAGTTGTGGGATCTCCAATAACCCAGGGTTTCCCCACGGAGCATCATTAGCTCCCAGAGGACTCCATGCACTAACTTGAATTCCTTTTTCTCTACAAAACGCTAAGAGTTTAGATTGCTGCCATGCAACACTCATCTCCACCTATCAAAATTATAGTATCAAAAAAATTAAAGTATAAACTAGAATGGAATTACATGTATCTTCAATACATAAAGTATTATATTTGACCATATATAAAAAATCCAATCAAAGATTAGAAAGATGATTTGAGGATTATAGATTCCTTAACTTATAAGAGTTAACATCATCAAAATATATTTAGCAAAATTCCTTTTATATATATATATATATATATATATATATATATATATATATATATATATATATATATATATATATATATATACA
>NC_044929.1:3125749-3134606 GCF_003576645.1 Ipomoea triloba
TATATATATATATATATATATATATATATATATATATATATATATATATATATATATATATATAGATACACATACCTGATTAACTGCAGGCGGAATGGTAGCATTCTGGAGAAGTTGTAAAATCTTTGTTGATGTGAAATTAGACACACCAATAGACTTAGCTAAACCTAAGTTGCAACACTCTTCCATTCCTTCCCATGTCCCTTTCATATCAAAAGGAACAACATTTTCTGTTTTGATCTTTCCATCCTCTACAGAATCCTTGAATCTCAATGGCCAATGTATTAGATATAAATCCACATAATCTAGCCCCAACCTCCTATATGAAAAATAAAATACAAGTTAAATATATAAAAAGAAAATTATAATTTATACCCCTCACAAATATGTCAATTATCAATATCATCCTTGAATTATTAGTGATGTAAATGTTGCCATTTAATTTTTAAAATCTGACATATATTATCCCAACGATTTTACTAAACCAAAATAGTAAAAGATTAAGGGTTCAAATCTTGTATGTTAGCAACAATATTTTAAAATATTAATACAATACTCAATTACTCAACAAATTTGTGTGTGGGAGTTGGGGTGCGGCTAGAGGGTGGAGACAGGGCCGGTTTTTTTATTTGCGTGGCCCTGTGCAGGTAAATAAGTGAGGCCCTATCAAAGTATAAATAAACAACGAATTGAAGAAAAATTGCAAAGAGAAAAATGCAAAAAATCTAATTTTGGGCCAATATAATCACAAATACATATACTAACTATTAGGTCAGGGTTGGACTAGGGGCCCCCAAAATTTTGGGGCCCTTTGCAGTCGCGCATCTTGCACGCCCTAAAATCTGGCCCTGGGTGGAGATATGGATTGACCCATGTAACCCACGGGCCAACCCGTATAACCCGTACCTCTACACGAGTTATACGAGTCGGGTTGAAAACGGGGTGGGCTGGAATTTTTTTTCAACCCAACTCGTCGTTAATGCGGGTTAAAAATGTCCAATCCCGACCCGTTTTGACAGCTCTAGATGAAATATTACCCCAACGATCTCCGAAGGGCTGGAACGACAAGATGACGCTCAGTCTCCGAGCACCACAGTTTGGTAGTGATGAAAAGTTCGTCGCGGCTCGCAACAAGTCCACGCTGCAGCGCTGCGGCTACGGCACGGCCCAGGGCCTCCTCGGAGCCGTAGACGGCGGCGGTGTCGAAGTGACGGTACCCCATCTCTATGGCGTGAATAAAGATGGATGTCAACTGCTCCGCCTTTGGAAGCGAGGTAGACGCAGTTCCCAGGGCTAAAAGGGGCATTTGGTGACCGGAATTAAGCTTCGCCTTTGGGACTTTAATCACTTCCTCCATGTCTCTGATTTCAGTTTTGGTCTGCCCTTATCTTCTTCCTAAACTGATTTACATCATTCTGTGGCTGTTATATTATTATGGCTTCTTTTTTTTTTTTGAGCATATATTTATTGAAGTGTATATAAATATATAAACTAGTTTTACACCAGCGCAACTGACTTAATGTCCATATTTGTATTTAAATAAATGATTTAAAGTCTACTAATACAAGATTATATTGGAGGGGTATATTATAGTTGGCATTAGAATCAATAATGTTTGCACCTTTTTAAAAATAATTATCTAAATACTTATTGTAGTTGATATGGTATTGGGTAGTACATATTATTTTTGGTTGGAATTACTCTAGGTTTTGTTAATTCGCTTTTGGATAAGTCTGTCATTGCATGTTTTCGTCTTCATTGCTTGTTTACTTTTTTTATTGGTAGTGCCTTATGTGCAATTTGGTTTGTGGTGCTAGTTTGCAAAAAGAACATATTTAAATTTAAAATAGGTCAGCAATATTGTTGTTATTTTTGAGTGATTGTTGTTTCATTTTCATAATTATATTGGATTTAAATGTGTTGGCTTTGTTACGTTGTAACAACAATTTTGTCCAATAAAAAATAGTAGTACAATATTTGTAAAGTAATGCACAATTATTATACTATATATTACAGAAATACAGACAAAAATTATTAGTATCATAATAACCTAAGCCATTCCGATCGAATAATAAAAAAAAATTAATTAAAGACAAAAAAAAATTAACCTAGATTTTTTTTTAAAAAAATGTAAGAAAATGATTTTTAAGATTTCTTATTTGTAAGCTTTGAAGGTCAACTTTGAATGCTATATATATAGTTTGGCTAATTAATTGATCAAAGTTCATATTAAATTTTATATTGTATTTTTAATACACTCTAACATATTCATAGTATATATGTTCAACAATTATGCCAATTTTAATTGAGGTGAGGTTTGAACATAATTAAGACCTTCTTTATGAAAATCAATGAGTAAGTTAAGAATAATAGCCAAAAGCCTTGTGGTTAAGCGGCATAGCTGTGGCCCTCCAAGTGAGAGGTCACAAGAATACTACAATATAATAGAGTCAATAGTATTCAAAAAAAAGTTAAGAATAATAAATAGTTAACGTAATATTTCATTACTAAAGTTTAGACGGAATGCATGGGTATTTCTAAAAAGTAAATCACTAAAATTAAAATAATATGAACCATTCATTTCAACAAACAATTGGGCAAACATTTTTTAGTTGCTAATTTTATTGGCTCTTATTAGATTAGTATATAGTAGATAGTAGATTCATTAATAACATCACCAACACCATTGCCATCGCCATCATATTATTATTATTATTATTATTATTATTAAGGAAAATGGTCAAATATATAGAATAATGTATTTTGTTTGTTTTGAGATCATGATCCACACAATAATGATTGATTGAACCAAAGACGGAACCACAATGAGGGTAGCTGCCCCCACTCCCCCACCCAACCCTACCCTCATATATAGTAGCCCTTTGTGTGTGTATATATATTATATATCTAGATATAAATAAAAGGAAAAAGTGTCAAATAGGCCACTGAACTTGTCGCTTTTGTGCAATTGGGCCATTGAACTTAAAAAGTGTGCAATTCAACCATCAAACAAGCAAAATTTGTGCAATTGGACCATTTTTACAAAAATTTTTAATTCAATTTGAATTAAAAACATTTCAATATTGACTCCCAACTAGTATGGTAGAAGAAAATGTCACTCTTAATACATATATGTTAGTAATATAATTGGATTTTACCAGAAAATTTTTGTAAAAATGGTTCAATTGCACAAATTTTGCTTGTTTGATGGTTGAATTGCACACTTTTTAAGTTCAATGGCCCAATTGCACAAAAGCGATAAATTCAGTGGCCTATTTGACACTTTTTCCTAAATAAAATATATGCAAATACAAACAAACAAAAGATAGGATAGGTAAGATGGTAATGTATGTTGTTGATGTGGAAATGGTTAAAGGTTGAATTCTCATTATTTGCATATTTTTTTCTTGGCTTTTTAAATATATCAATAGTGATATTTTCATTTTTATTCTTTAGAATATAAATGTGTAACCTTTTTCTTTTTAAATTAATAGTGAGATGTATTATTTATAATGCATTTTCTATTCAAATCATATCAAATTAATTATGTTTCATATTTTGTTATCAATATTTTTTTTTATAAAGTTTTGATTTTTCGTTCATATCCAATAATATTTATGGCAATGCTTCTAAGTGTTTCATTTTTATTTTTCAAAATTCAAACTATTTCTTTTATGATGGAATAATATAATATGCCTTATTATTATTATTATTATTATTATTATTATTATTATAAATATAATAATAATAATAATAATAATAATAATAATAATAATAATAATAAAAGAAGAAGGAGTCCATCAATAAAGTAGGGAATGTTACGGGAAGTTGCAACTGCAAAGGAATAACATTATATAAAGGCTCAGAAAGATCAAACAAAGGGGCTTAGCCTGATTCAGTCCTAAATATATAACCTCTAGCTCTTTTACGTATATCTTCTTCTTCCACTTTCATTCCATGGTCAGGACTTATGTACAATGTACTACACCTACGATATAGAATAAATACTTTTGGCTTAGCTTAAATTAGCCCGAAAAGGCCCGTGATTTTTACGGTTTTGGTTTCCACGTTAAATCCTTAGTGTTATTGTTTATTGATTCTCTGCAATCACCTTATTATCATTCTTCTTTTATTTATTGGGTTAATTAATTCAGGCACCCCGAGTTAATTAAATCCATCATTTTGTTTTAATCTTTCGCCCACCACTCAAAAAAATTTATGGATGCGTCCCTATATATATATATATATATATATATATATATATATATATATATAATACAGTTCCCATGCGGTTGAGCGGTTAAATCTGAGCCATTGATCTTACTTAAATCAAACGTCCAGGATTAACAAAATTATAAATAAAAAATAAATAAAAATAAAAAACATGGTGGCAATTTGGTACTTTTTGCATTTAGGTCAATTTAAGGTGAGTGATTTTCCTCTTTAAGATGCACGGTTTTTGTGTTTAAGGTGCGTGATTTTTGTGCTTAAGGTGCGTGAGTTTTGTGCTTAAGGTGCGTGAGTTTTGTGCTTAATGCGAGTAGTTGTTTAAACTTAAGGTGCGTCAACTTGAAGCTAAGGTGCGCGATTCTTCTTTTTAAGGTGCGTGAGTTGTTGAAATGTAAGGTTCTTAAGGTGCGTGGTTTGTGTGCTTAAATTGCGTGGTGTGTGTACTTAAGGTGCGTCACTTTAATGCTTAAGGTGTGTCATTTTAATGCTTAAGGTGTGTGGTTTGTGTACTTAAGGTACGCCATTTTAATGTTTAAGGTGCGTGGTTTGTGGCCAATGTAGGACCAATACGAGTTTTTTTTTCCCTTCAATTAGGCTTTTAGCTCCGTTCGATAAAAAAAAAAAATTGTTATTAACAGACCCTAACTCCACCACAGAAGTTAGGTCATGCACCACTTAGTCCTTTTCCCCTTTGAATGGCTTTACTCCAGACTTTAGGTAGCCATTTCTCACCACACTCCGTCCTCAAATGATACGACACTCAAGTCAAAACTCTAACTTCACCACAAAAGCTAGCTCATGAGTGAAGATGGATTTGGCCCAAGTTTAAGTACCACTCCACAATCTCTTGTGGAGCCAATATGAGATTATATCAAAATACGCAGTAACTGTTTGACAATTACAAAATGTTTCTCAAGATTTTAATAAGGTTGAATTTAAAAACATTAAAAGAGAATATAGTAATAAATAAACTCCATAAACACCTTGTAGGCTTGTCGCCTAGCCAATACATCCGACCTTCGAAGAAGAAAACAACATTATTGTGGTTCAATTTAACAAACAACAAGATAAATATAAAATTATTCTTCTTCCAATAATCATTATTGATTATGATTTAAAGATGCCATTTTTCAGATGTCTCCATCCCAGAGTTCCTCTACTGACTTGTATGGTCCATTTGGATGAACGAAAGTATTTGCTCTACATCCTCTGCGCTGTGGTATTTGTTGAATCTTGCCAATTTCTTCTTCTCCAAGTTCCCAAGTGAAGATTTGAAGGTTTTGTTTCATCCTTTCCTTGTTAAAACTCTTTACAATTGGACATGCTCCTTGTTCATATATCCACCTCAATGCAACCTATATACATAGGTCTTGAATAAAGTACTAATTAAACAAAGGAATAAAAAATCAGTATTGTCAAAGCGGGTTGGTCCGACTCATCGCAGGACTAATTTTTTGCAGGCCGGCCCTCCAGGTCTACGGGCTAGAATTTATGCAACTCTAGTCCGTCCCATTATGGTTGGCGGGCCCCGCAAACTTTGGGTCGGGCCTAATTTTTTGTGGGCTTTTGCGGGCTAGCCTTCCAGGTCTACCCTAGTCCGTCCCATTATGGTTGGCGGGCCCCGCAAACTTTATATATATATATATATATAGTGCCTGACTACATTGTAACCGAGTCAGTAGTACTCAAAAAAATATATATATAGTGCCTGGCTTGTAGCCTGCGCAAGCTAACCCACACGGGTCGCGGGCCAGACCCATAAGTCTTAATTCGCCCCCACTACAGGACAGGTGTGGGCCTGCCCACGAACTTCGGCTCACTTTGACAGTACTAATAAAAGGATTACAACTGTACAGTCAAAAATATACAAACAAGTGAAGCAAGAATTGAAAGAATTACCTGTGCAGTGGTCTTGTGCTTAGTCATTGCAGCATCCTTAAGTTGTGGAATCTCCAATAAGCCAGGGTTGCCCCATGGGGCATCATTAGCTCCCAGAGGACTCCATGCACTAACTTGAATTCCTTTTTCTCTACAAAACTCTAAGAGTTTAGATTGCTGCCATGCAACACTCATCTCCACCTGTCAAAATTATAGTATCAAAAGAAGTATAAATTAAACTAGAATGGAACTATTACATGTATCTTCAATATATAAAGTATTATATTTGACCATATATAAAAAATTCAATCAAAGATTAAAAAGATGATTTGGGGATTATAGATTCCTTAACTTATAAGAATTAACATCATCAAAATATATTTAACAAAATTCCTAATATATACACATACCTGATTAACTGCAGGAGGAATGGTAGCATTCTGGAGAAGTTGTGAGATCTTTTTTGATGTGAAATTAGACACACCAATAGACTTAGCCAAACCTAAGTTGCAACACTCTTCCATTCCTTCCCATGTCCCTTTCATATCAAAAGAAACAACATTTTCTGTTTTGAACTTTGCATCCTCTATACAATCTTTCAATCTCAGCGGCCAATGTATTAGATATAAATCCACATAATCTAGCCCCAACCTCCTATATGAAAAATAAAAACAAAAGTTAAGTATATAAATCATAAAGAAGCCTTTTATATGGATATTTTTCTCTTTGCTAGGAATAAAGTATAAATTGAATTTTGATGATAAGTAGTATGCTTTTAGATTACAAAGGAAATAGTAGGTGATGTAATTCTTACGAAAGCACTTGGAGAGAAGGGTTATGATTTTTTCCGAAACACAAAGACTCATCAACACCCCTATTGGGAGCCAAACCTGTGACCTCTGACTTGAGAGAGCTACAACTATGCCACTTGACCACAAGGTCTTTGGCGGAAGCAGTAAAGCAGAAACAAGCAATAAGGGAATCAAATACAAGAAGATACCAAAGACATTCTCCGATGAGTAGTATGTATACAAGGTATCTCACTATTAATTCTGGACATTGACATATTGATCAAGGAGGATCTTTTCGAAAAGAGGCAAGGTGCATAAAAAATGAGTGAAAAGTCGAATTATTTGGAACATATTGCAAGTAATGGATGACTAAACAGAAAATAGACAATGAAAAACAGTTTTCTGTTAGTAAACATGCCCTAAAAGTTTACAAATGTCAGAGAATATGAATTAAAATATTACAAGTGGTATTTTAATTAAATTTGTCTCTCCCAACAAACAAATTGAATTATAAGCATAAATAATAGTGAAGAATGCTAGAAGATATATACATATGGAAATCTATAAATAACAAAAGAAAACAAGAGATAGATAAAATAATATTCCGCTTCACAACTTTGTAAATCAAGTTTTTTTTTTTTTAATTTTTCCAAAAACTAGTTAGTTACGATTTTAACATAACACTTATGTATAATATTAAGAAGTTAACTTACCAAGTAATTTTAAAAGTTTATTAATTTCTCTAGACGTTTACCACGTACCACCACCAACAATATAATAGGACACTAAACTAAAAGTCAAATAACTTATGTTCATTATTTAAAAATGAATATAGTTTGCCGTATAAATTACAACCAATTTCCTCACACTTATCATTTCTAAATAAACATAATTAACAATGACGTATCCTTTTCTTTTTATCTGCGGATAGGGCCTCTATATACGCAAATTATACCGTGGACCATGATACTGTAGTTGTGTTGAAAGGAAAGGAAACTGCAGTTGCGTAGAACAGAGACCGTTCATCCGTTCAACACAACCGCAGTATCCGTTCAACATAACTTGCAATTTCAGACGGATGAAACGGTCTCTGTTTCGCGTAACTGCAGTTTCTTTTCAACACAATTGCAGTATCCGTCATGACCCATGGTCCACGGTATAACGAGTGCTCTATATATATATTATGCTCAAATGTCAAAATAACATTTTACTAAACAAAAATAGTACAGCGAGCTGAGGGATAGGATGAAATATTACCCCAACGATCTCCGAAGGGCTGGAACAACAAGATGACGCTCATTCTCCGAGCACCATAGTTTGGTAGTGATGAAAAGTTGGTCGCGGCTCGCAACAAGTCCCTGCTGGACTGCTGCGGCTACGGCACGGCCCAGCGCCACCTCGGTGCCGTAGACGGCGGCGGTGTCGAAGTGACGGTACCCCATCTCTATGGCCTGAATAAAGATTGACGTCAACTGCTCCGCCTCTGGAAGCGAGAGAGACCCACTTCCCATGCCTAAAAGGGGCATTTGGTGACCGGAATTAAGCTTCGCCTTTGGGACTTTAATCACTTCTTCCATGTCTCTGATTTTAGTTTCGGTCTGCTCTTATCTTCTTCCTAAACTGCTTAATAGGTATGAATATTATATATAATGCAACCTTTGATAGGGATAAATCTTGCTTCTCTTAGAAGCAAAGTTAAGTCAACCATGCAGCCATGCAGGGACGAAGGTATTTTAGTTTTATAATATATCTAATTTTTTGGCTCCCACTATATTACTTTTTGGCCCCTACCAGGGACAGTGATACCTGGTCTGTGTACGCAAATTATATTACTTTTTTACAGGGCGGAGGTATCAATTGTCTGTGCACCCCTCCCCCTCCCCAAAAAAAAACAATTTTTAGTTTTTTAATATATATAAATTTTTTGCCCCCCCCCCCCCCCCCCCCCCCCCCTTTTT
>NC_044929.1:3136183-3197008 GCF_003576645.1 Ipomoea triloba
AAATTTTTTTCCCCCCCCCCCCCCCCACATATATTACTTTTTTACCCCCTCCCCCCACAGGGACGGAGGTACATGGCCCCAAAATAAAAACAGTTTTTTAGTTTTCTAATATATATAATTTTTTGGGATTACCTTTTGCGCCCCTCCCCCCACTATATTGTTTTTTGGCCCCCCACTATCTCCATAATAGGGTTGTGCAAATCCGACCCTACCTGAAGAAACCACCCCCGAATCAAGCCAATCCGACTCGAACTGTATCCGAAGGGCAGTATCCGAACCGCGAGGCTAAACGACGTCGGATAAGGGAATTCGGATAAAGTTGGATATTTTGATATCCAACCCGCCCGAATATCCGATATTTTTTAGGATTAGGTTTAGGATACATACCATGCGACATCGTTTAATCTTTGTATATATATTTAATGAACGCCGATAGCGCTCATTTGCGCACTCGTTCACCTTGACACCTTCTCTGATTTCTCTTACTTCTACTTTCTTCTCCAAATCGTCTATTTGCCTTTGTAGCCTTTCAACCAGGTCTTCCTGTGGTGTTCTGTGTCTAGTGGAGTGGTGCGGAGCCAGCCCACCAGATTCGCCCATCCTTTCTCTGGGTGGTCGCCTGGTTACTGCCTTGCTTGCTTGTTGACGGGACCTCTATTGGAGGATCCTTGCACCCCCAGCCGATCCTGGACAGATCTAGAAGCCATCGACCGTTCTCGAGCAGATCTGGAAATTGGCTGAGGACCGCCGTCCTGTCGTTGAGTTTTGTCTTGCCTCGGAGATTGCACTTCCTCCTCCAGAGGGGGTGGTGGAGGTAGAGTTTGGCCTTGCATTCCCGCAACTAGTTGGGTCATTGTCGCCGCCGCCTGTTGGATGACCTGCGCTGCTGCCTGAAGGTCCACCGCTTGAGCGGCAGCAGCAATTGCTGGGAGGGGAGTGTGGCCACCACCATGGTTGTTGTTGAGTTGGCTACGGAGGCCAGGTCACCTTCTCTGCGGTGATTGTTGTTGAGTTGGCTGCGAAGGTCACCACCGCGGTTACTGTTGAGCTGCTCACGAAGATTGCCCGAGGGTTGACCCTTGTTCACCTGACGAGGAGTATGCGAGCTGCTGGATCCGGATGCCATTGATAGTGATGATGTGAACTGAGTGGTTTGTGATTTTGTGAATTTTGCCTGAGATCTGCTCTCGTCTCTCAATGAAAGCACCAATGACGGTAATAATGTGTTACCGGTATGTATTTGAGTATTATTGAGTATTTGAACACAATATTGAGTACAGTGTTTGAGTGCAATGCTCAGTATACAATTGAGTTCAGAATGTGTTTTTGCCTAAGTTCAAGTGTCGTGTTCTACTTTGTGTTGTGAGCCTTTTTATTTCCTTCAGCTCAGTAATGGAGCGTTAATGCCAAGGGCTGAGGAGCCGTTGAGCATTAATGCCTTGAGCTGAACGTTGGGCATTAATGCTGAGGAGTTGAACGTTGGGCACCAATGCTGAGGAGCTGAACGTTGGACATCAATGTTGAGGAGCTGAACGTTGGGCATCAATGCTGAGGAGTTGAACCGTTGAGCATTGATGCTGAGGAGTGAGGTGTCTTGGGTAGGAACAATAGCGGATTAGTAATATTTTTTTTTAATTTTATATTAGGGTATCCAATTATGCCGTTTGGTTGGAGAGAATTGCAATTCCCTCCAAATGAGGGACAAATTTGTTAGTGTAAAGACAATTTTGCCCCTCTCCTAATACCCTTCGTTTTTCTTCTTTCTTCTTCTACTACTACTACTTGAGTGATGGAATTAGGAGGGAAAATACTTGAAATTTCATGGGAGAGTAATAATGTGAGAATTTAAATTCCAATTTTTGGTTTATAGGAATAGAATTATTACTAATTTAAAATATAATGGTTGGTATACACGGGATTATGAGAATTGAAAAGTAATAAGTAGTATAAAATTCAAAATGACGATACTTATTACTATGTATTATTATCATCATCATCACATTATTATTAGGCAAATACGCTATACCTATATAGAATACAAATTTTATTGTTGAAAACACACAGACCAAATTCAAATGTTGCTTTTGAAAATTTATGTAATGCTATAAATAAATCATATAATTGAATTGAAAACAATAAAATAGATAAGAGAGTTTTGAGAAAACATATTTGATTGAGGTTGAGCTGCTGATTGACATTTTATGGCTAGAGTAGAAGAAGACACACTATAATAGAGACTGAGATGTCATACATCAATTTTAAGTTTAAAAAAAAATTGAGTACCTAATTTAGTCTCAAAGTTATCTTTCTTTTTTCTTCCTAAAAACCATGGAATTAAAATACCAAGGAGGTCATGGGATTCTAATTCCATGAAAATGAGGGAATTACATTTGTTTGGTGTGAGGGAATTCTAATTCCTTCACACCAAACAAGGAATTTACTTACCTTCAAAATTAAGTAAAATGAAATTGTAATTTCTTCTAACCAAACGCCTTAATATTTCTACATTAATTTAAATACGATGACGCACAAATGAGACTATTAGATTACATTGACTAAATAATGAGGTGAGAGTGAGGAGGTGCAACTGCCCCCATTGCCCCTCTAAATCTTCCCTTTTGGAGTGGGCACAATAGTCAACGCAAGAATACAATTTGGATTGCCACTATAAATAGTCGTGAACTTAATTCAGTCAGAAACTAATATGTGGATAAAAATAAATTAATTCTTAACCTAGTTAGAATGACAGGGAATGCAACATCAGATTACATGAAAGATATAAGCTATTTACAGATAGAAGCTGAATAGGCTATAAAAACCCATCTCAATATATATTAAACCACCTCACTCACTTATCATCCACTACATTCTACACAATCCAAAAGATATGCTTTAGTGAAAAGCATGTTGTTACAGACTAAAATTTGATGTAATCTCAGGAATTTACATAGGCTTAGCTTAGCTTAGCTTGCACACAATGTCTGTCTGCAGCCTCACCTTGCCCGCGGGGACTTTAGCAGTGGCGAGGCCGAGGGGGTTGGAGTCATGGGCGATCGGGGCTGCTTCAGTGGCGACATTCTAGGATGGTTGGGAGTGCGTTGTTGCTGCTCTGGTTGCAAGAGTTTGGAGGACCCTTTCGGGGCTTGGAGCTCCTCGAGTGCAGCCAAAACGTCGGACATGCACGGCCTGAGCTTAGGCTCGGGGCTTAAGCACTGCACTGCGAGGCTGGCGGCTGTGTATGCTGCTTTCTGAGGGTACTGCCCCCCGAGTTTGGTGTCCATTATACGAAATAGCCTCCGCTTGTCCCCTAAGTACGGTCTAGCCCAGTCCACGAGGTTCTGCTCCACGCCCACGTTTGTATTGTCAACTGCTCGACGCCCTGACAATAGCTCGAGCAAAACAACTCCAAAGCTATATACATCGCTCTTTGCACTCAGGCGTCCTGTTAAATTGGGAGGCGAATTAGTCACAAACATTAGTGCAACGGAATTTTAGACATTCTAAACACTAAAGTAAGTTGCAAAAATAACATGTTGGCCGAGGCCCGTATAGGGCCAAGTCTAGCACCAGGTGGCTAGGGGTATTATTGGGTGGAGGTGCCTGAAGGGCCAAGTCCAACACCTTAGGGGTGAGCATCGGTTGGTTACGGTTAATAACCGACTGATAACCGAATAATCGATCGTGATTTTTTAATCTACATAACCGAACGAAACCGACCGAATATTGTAGGGTTCATGCTCACCCCTACAGCACCCTGCCTCTCGAAAATGTGGTAGTATAAGGAAATAAAGTTGTCCCTTCCCTACAAACTATAGCTTTTAGCATAATGGTAAGCACTAGATCCTAACATAACAGTGTAACACCATAATTAGTGAGCATATCGTTTTTAATAACATGGTCTTTGTACAGAAAGTACTACTAAAATCTGGTAAAAGAATGGAAAAAAGAACTAACCTGTCGCTACATATTCTGGGGCAGCATAGCCATGTGTACCCATTACTTGAGTGGACACATGAGTACGATCGCCAGTCGGTCCTGCCTTGGCCAAACCAAAATCGGACAATTTTGCATTGAATTCCTGCATTTCCAGGAGTAATTCAACCTTACGAGCGCTTAAGAAGATGGAGTTTTAAGTTTTAACAAACAACTTTAGGCTACACAGATGGAACTAGAAAGCTTGTCAGTTTATAAACCATACCGCATCTAGGAGAATATTTGAAGCCTTAAAATCCCGATATATAACTTGTTCTTTAGCGTCATGCAGGAAAGCAAGGCCCCTGGCAGCACCGATAGCAACTTTGATTCTCGTAGCCCAATTAAGAGGCTGTGGCCCTCCTGCGAAGCAAAGAAGAGACAACGGTTCAGCATCCAATTTAAAATCCAAAGCAATAGAAGATACATACTCGGTAATATTTAATCCAAGAAACAGCAGATTGAACAAGTAACATATACAATGAGTAAGAAACCTATAAAGACGGGGTAACCCCAACCGAGTTAGTCTAGCTGTTGGCTGGGTAACCACAAGTTCCAAGTTCGACTCCCAGTGGGAGTGGCCTATTGGCCTTTTTGGTTTATGTCAGTCAGCTATAGACAACTTAGACTGGTTTACTTCCTTGTGGCCCTTTCCTGACTAAGGTCAGAAGGCGGGGTAGTGGCTACAGGTTTCCCCTATCACCCAAAAAAAAGAAACCTACAAAGAAATTTGAGCAAATTGAAATGACGGAGTTGTATAGTTGAAAATTTACTTCTAAACAGATGATTCTCCAAGCTGCCTTTAGGCATGAACTCATACACCAAAAGTCGATTTTCCCCTTCAGTGCAGTAACCAATAAGTTTAACCAGGTTCGGATGATGAAGTTGCCCGAGATAATTAACTTCAGTCTGCAAGGCATTGGCTATAAATTAAAAAGAACCAAAAATAAAAAATAAAAAAATCACCCATTAACAGAGGAGATCGAGATGAAGCATACCAGCCACTCCTTGTGACCTTGAAAACCTTCGGGCTTTAGCCTCTTGACAGCAACAACCATCCCAAATCCCGGCTTTGCAGCGCTAAGAGTATGCTCGTCTATCCACCCTTTGAATACGTATCCAAACCCTCCCTCCCCAAGAAGACTGTCGGGTCTGAAGTTTCTGGTTGCATTCCTCAGTTCGTTAAATTGAAAGGCTTTAACATGAGGCGATAATAATATTTCGCTTTCAGAACGTGGAGTCGGGAGGCTATCAACACTGCTTTTTCTACCATTTGACGGAATACTTAAGGAGGAAGGGACAGAATAGCTGCTCGTTTTGCTGGCAACTCTTGCCACTTCAGCAGCTGGAAGAAGAAAAACAGAAAAAAAAGCATTAGTCATTTACTTAATTAATACAGTAGGGTTTTCTAGTGCTCGTCAATATGTACAATGTGTTATACCTAAAATTGAAGAAAAGCCAAGAACAGTGACCAAAATAGATTCAGATTCATGCAAACACTCATTAGGAAATGGGTAGAGAAAGCTAATCAATTTTATTTCAGAATGCATAGTATGCCAAATAAAGTAATAAACCAACAGTTTTTATTGTGTGAAACAACATTTCTTATGGCTAAGAATTTCCAGGCTCAAGGCTTCAAATTAACACTAATGAACTCTACACTTCAAAATGAACTTTCCACTATCATTCAGTTGTTCACCCTTCACCCCACCTTCCCTTAATTCAAATAAAAACGGGTACAATATGAGAAGCAGAGCTAAAGAGCCGTTTCGAAAATTGTGGTAACTCATCTCTATAAAGTAAAACAATGTGCTAAAGCTATAACTAGTCCCGGCTCTGGAACCACTTGTTAGGATCAATCACTTACCACTACGCCAAAAACTATAGCTAATAGTAAAGGTAAAACTTTATTTTCCTTATACCACCACATTTTCGAGAGGGGATGCTGGACTCGAGCCCTTCAGACCTCTGCCCAACAATCCCCTAGCCACCTGATGCTAGACTTGGCCCTCCAGGCCCCTCCACCCAACAATTCCCCTAGCCACCTGGTACTGGACTTCGTCCTTCATCGGGGGCTACCCAACAAACAAAAACTAGGCAAGCCCTATAGAAATTAAGATTATATAGTATGAATGAAAAGAGTGATTGAATTCAACAATTCATTCCAAGACCTGAGTACTTATTAATGGTGGGCAGAATCACAATGAAAGAAAAGAGAGATATCCAAACACAAGCCCCAGCTCTGAACCAAACCATCCAAATAGAACCCAGAATACATTAATTATTAACACAGACATCAAAATTTTAAAAATTGGCATAGTTCCACCAAGAAATTCCATCTTCTTCTAATTACAACCCAAACCCAGACCCTCTAACTGTTACTTTCAACCTCAAAGACCTCAACTTTAAGCCAACCAAGATCTCAACTCTATACAATAAATAGAGAAAAAACAGAAAAAACAGAAAAAACAATTCAATTAACGCCAAGCATATAGCAAAGCAAGTAATGCCATTAATAAATCTAAGTTCCTTTCGCTCAATTAAAAGGAAAAGAAGAATAAATTTGAGAGAGAGAGAGGGAGAAATGAGAAGTACCAGAGGGGGTGTGAGAGCTCAAAGTGGCATCAACTTTAGCAGAGGAACCAACGCAATTACCCATCAAGATAACAATAACACACCAACCAAGAAATACCCAATTCTTGAAGACCCACAAAAATCTAGCAATAAATATAAAGGCCTCAAGAAAATAAGCATAAACTGAAACCTAGAAGAAAAGCTAGGTTCTTGTTGTAAACTGAGATGGAAAACAGAAGGGAGAAAGATAAGAGAGGAAACAAAGCCCAAAGCTAAAAGGAAATGGAAGACTAGCTAGCTTCCTCTGGCCTTCCCTTACACATTTACTTTAAAATTTTCTTGTTTGGTTAAAGGGATAATGGAATAGAGGCAGAAAATGACAAAGGGGTGAGCTTTGTGAAAACGTGTTGGCAACCATAGGTGACCCATTTCTGCAGTTTTCACACGGCCACGTGAGATGTACCCCAAACCCAGGGGAATTTATCGCACTGACAAGTCAAACATGGCAACACCAGAAATTAACGGTTACACCTTTTTTGGGTAAATTATCAAGTCTAATTTTGTTGGATTTTTACTTTTTTAGAGTAATTCTAAGAGTAGGGTTTTTTGCAGGTGATATAGCCAAGGATGGTTAGGAGAAGAAAAAACAAAACATGAAAAAAAAAAAAGATTTGGTCTTACGTTTTTAAATTGTAAGGATATATTCTTTTTTTTTTTTACTTATAAATTCTAATGACTATAACTATTACAAGTAGTAGATCGCTCTAATTACATAATTAATAAAAAAAAAATTTATTTATTAAGGAAGGGAAAAACCCAAATACAATTGAGCCTGTTTAGCCAATATCATACATGAAACGCCATGATGGGCAACTAATTTTATGCGCAACTAATTTTATCATACTCTAGAAGACGAGCACATCTACTGCGGCTGAGAAAGCATGTAGAGTGATACAATTTTGATGATCTTGCAAGTTGGTCAGGGATTGTGTTGAGCTCACAAGGGATTACCTCTAATTTCCATGACTCTACTTGTCTTAATAAATAAAAAAATAACAAAAAATTTTGAAAAATTAGAGTAATAGACTACTAAAAGAACATGGACATTTATAATAGATTGTTTAACAATAGACTCGCCATTACCCTAATATGGCATCAGATTATACACTTTTATTCATAGTTAAACATTTTAATTTACTTTAGAAGATAAAAATATGGACATTTATAATAGATTGTTTGACAAATAGATTTAAAAAATAGGCAATATTATACACCAAATTTTCAAGTGTCAATTTTTTTTCTATCTTATTGAGTTTCTATTTTATAGTTAATCAACAACACTCAAAGTGTGATGGGGTTCAAACTTTTGACCTCTCTAAATGACAAGAGTGTACGGTCACTCACGTCAATCAATTAAGTTAGCTAGTTAAAAGTACATTATAAAACGGTTAATTTGAATAATATTTTCATCTAGAACTATTAATGATTGAACAAAATATAAATAGAAAAGTAAAGATATATCAGGTGAATGTATGTTTTGTTGCCCAAAGTCACAACTACTCGGAAAAGGATCTTTTTCATCACCAGTTACCCCTCAATAAGTCAAGGCACAGGCAAATTATACTGTGCACCGCGGTGCACATAACAATGTGCACCACGTACCTAAACGACGTCGTTTTGAGCATTGTAAACTAATTGTCCTTTTTTTTTTTGGAAATCACGTTTCCCGTTTCGGCCAGTTTCTGTATTTATGTTAATATTTTGTGTATTCCAGGCAATCATTCTGTGTATTCTAAGCAACCGTTCTATGTATTATAGGCAACCGTTATGTATATTCATGTTAGTAACACATGTTGTGATGTGTTTGTGCATTCGAATGTTTAGGAGGATGAGTTCTGTGTATTTTGTGTAAATATTATGTGTATTCATGTTATTAACACAAGTTGTGATGTGTTTGTGCATTCGAATGTTAGGATGATGAGTTCTGTGTATTTTGCGTCAATATTCTGTGTATTATGGAACATTCTGTGTATTCTATATAATGATTATGTGTATTATAGATAATGAATTCCCTGGAGTCATTCGCGTCCACTAACTTCTGTGTATTTTGTGTCAATATTATGTGTATTCTGGGCAAACATTCTGTGTATTCTAGGCAAACGTTCTGTGTATTATAGATAATGATTATGTGTATTATAGATAATGAATTCCCTGAGTCATTCGCGTCTGCGTCTACTAACTCCGAAACGACGTCGTTTTACGTACGTGATGCACATTGCTATGTGCACCGTGGTGCAGGTTATAACGATTGCAAGGCACATAGTTTCCCTTTTTCATCTTATGTTATTTTTATTTTCCGTCTTATTTTAATTGCAATATATAAATAAAGATTCAATTATTAATGGTGGAAATTAAAGCAGCCTTAAAATTTCTAGCGTTCACATGTATCATGTTCTAGTGATTACGTAATCATATATTCGTGCATTGAACCTATCCATGAGTGAAAGTTACAGTTCGCCCATTATTTATATCGCCAATATCGTCACTTCCAAAAAGTAGGCAAGACTGGCAGGTTGACTTAAGCAGGACTATAATATTTTAGATCACTCATATTGATAGATTTTTTTTTTTTGGGATAGAAGAGAGAGCGCGTATGAGAGAAAATGTTAAGTATGTTACACTAATAAAGATTTTATGTTAGTGCACGTTTAACGCGCACCAACCATATTCAATGAGCACGTGTAATGCACGCACCCGTTAGGTGCTTAAATGATAACTGACATTGTTTTTCCTACCCTATCTATCAGTTTGTCTTTTTATTATTAATTTTCTTCGTTTTTCTCTTTTTTATATTTGGCACAAAAAAATAAAACGTGTAGATCAAATATTAATCGCTAAGGGACTATTTAAAAAAAATTTCATCACATGTACTTTTATTATTATTGGGTGACAAATGAAATATGTACTCACTACTTGAGGATATGCATTAGAGGGCTCAACCAAGAAGACATTTGTAAGAATTGAACTTGTTACAATTAGATATGAGAATCACGCTCCATTTACTCGATAAATAATCCTTTTTGGAGTGTATTTATTATTATTTTATAAAGACTTATTGGCATAAAAAACCTAAACATTTGCACTTTAAGACAATTATATCTAAACCTTTAGAATGGGTGCTTTTATGTTTTGTGATAATTATATAAAATTTTGTATAATAATTGTATTAAAACCTTTAAAACTTGACAAAGTAATACGGAGTATCAAATATTTATATTTTGTAACAATTATAATTTTCAATGCAAGAAGAAATTCCAATCTAACTAGGATTTCTTTGAGTTTGCATATAAATTACATTTTTAAAAAATAAAAATATCAAAATATATACTCAAATTTATACACCGTAACTAAGGAAAATGCTAGTTTCCTCTAATTTTGCCACTCACAAATCAACCATTCCATGATGTGGTAAAATCTTAAACATTAGTTTTTCATTTTCAAATTTAATTTTAATTCTATTAATTTCTAGGATTGTGCTATATCAATAATGGAATGGTGATTTGTGAGTGGTAAAATTAAGAGCTTGTAGAACATATAAATCTATAGCAAAAAATGGATTCAACTCCTTTTATAAATATTTATTGTGTAAAATTTGAATTATTATTATATAAAGAGTTATGCCATTTGGGGTCCTCCGAGTATGGTGGTTTTATCACGTTTAGTTCTAAACTTTGAAATTGATCACCGGTGGTCATTTGACATTCAAATTGTTACCATCTGTGGTACTTCAACTATCAAAATTTAACCACATATAGTCCTTCTAGGAGGATCACGACTGATTAAATTTTAAAAGTTAAAGAATTATGAGTGATTAAAGAATTAGTAGTATTCAAAAACTTGAACCATGGATAGAGAATTTAAAAATTTAGAACTATACAATAATGCGCAAGTAGACCTAATATATTTCAGCATGCGCAAGGACATATTCACACGACGTGTCATTCATTGGTGCTAAAAAGTCAAATTAATTTTGCCAAATTATTCTCGGGTTGACTAAAAAGCTTTCATTGTACGGACTAACTATTATTGTTTACTTTTTGTATGCTTGGGATGTGAAGTCAGCATATACGTTTATTTTACATCACACAAATTGTGAAAAGAAAAATTTTTTACTCACTATTGTCACATATTTAATACTAAAACTTTTAATATAATTAGATTTAAGTGTTATAATTTTATTAACATTTTCAACGGATCATTTGTTACAATTTTCATTAAAGTTACAGTAAATTATATAACAAATTGATATTTTACTATCTTATAATCCCCTCTTTTTGTTGAAATTTTTTTCATAACCGATATAATAAATAATTAGTTAGTAGGTTTTTTTTTCTTTAATGAAAAAGTAGTTTTTTTTAATGCTATATTATTTATTATGTCATTTATGAGCTTTTTGAAAAAGTTATAAACTATTAATTCATTCGTATGTTGCCAATTAGTTAGCAAACTACGACAAACAAATACCTGGAGTATTTTGAAGTTATTGATTCACAAGGAAGTGAGGTATTAAGCACTAGGTACTAATTCATTCATGAGAAATTCCCACGTCACAAGAGATGGTTCAATATAATACACTAATACACTTGCGATTTGATCATTGCCTCTCTTGTTTACTCTTTATTACTGTTCGTCACCCGTAGAGCAATATAGTTTCGGATCGCTCAGTCATCGACTGGTAGACCGACCGACTGACCAACCAAGCGACATTCCTCACCAGTCAAAACACGAGTACTTGTAGCGTATTCGTAGACCCCGTTTACATTTACACTATCACATATGTTGCCAGTTAGTTGTAGCAAACTACGACAAACAAATACCTGGAATATTTTGAAGTTATTGATCCACAAAGAAGTGAGATATTAAGCACTAGCTACTAATTCATTCATGAGAAGTTATTCCCACGTCACACGAGACGGTTCAATATAATCAAATAATAGTAAAATAAAGACAAGGCAAGCAAACTTTGAAATACAATAGAATGAAGAGTGGATTTTTGAGGGTCATGTGTTTAATCACATAATGCCAATCTAAAGTGAAATAATTAATTTGGTCTTAAACAAGTGTGAAAGATTACATTTTAAAGAGTGGAATTACTCCCATAATCCCAACCATACGTACCCAAAATGATGTGAGTGAATATATTCATTTCCATGAGATAATCATTCAAACAATCCAAGAACAAGAAACTAACATAGCATTCCTTAGCCAAAATGTCCTCTCCCAAGATGTAATAGCCAAGTGCAATTGCGGGTGCTCTAATTTATGTCCTAACTCCCATCAAGACACAAATATAGCAAGGTAATATGTAATTTGGATCCTTAATTACAAGTATCCCAAAGTAACTTTAGCCAACCATGGCTAATATTGTCTTCATAACATAAATATTAAGGAAATTTAAGAAACAAAAAAAAAAAAGTAAAAGAAAAGGTAAGAGATTCTCCCGAATGATATTCTTACTTACTTTTCCTTTGCCTTTCAGTGTGACTTGAAGCTCTCAATCAATTTTCTCTTTTCAATCTTGGGGTGATTCTACTCTAGGTGTAAGGATCCCTCCTTTCAGCTTTGAAAAGTGAAAGAATCACTATCTTCACTCTCTTTGTCTTCTCAAACCGTAGTCAAAACTTAGAATTTTAAAGAAAATGATAATATATATAGTAGGATAGAGAATGGTGGTAAAAATAAAAATTTCGCGCAACAAAAAATTACAGATCTCGAGTTTTCGACGCGTCTAGGCCTTGGCTCTTCGCATCAACCATTGTTTGCTACTACAATGGCAAGTGTTGCATTTTGTAGTAGTGAAAATAAATCAACCTTAAAATTAATAAAACTAAAATAGAGAACGTGAAATACAAGTCCAAAATTATTGAACCACCGTGGGCCACATCAATTAACTGATTGAGTCACGAGAAGATACAAATGAAGAAAACATTGGATCCTTTAGCCGGAGACCAAATTAAAGAAGTCTTCCAACGAAAAGGATTGGAATTTTAATCAAATTTCATGTTTATTTGAATTGTGATAGGCAAATGTCTCCGTCATAGGAAAGAGATATTTAATATCACAGGGATCATATAATATGTTTCTTTTTTTTTTTGAAAAATATAATATGTTTCATCTCTCACAAGAATCTATTTCCGATATTAAATTAAAAGTAATTGATAATTGCACTATATTTTTATATTTTATACTCTATATGCTAATTAACATGGCTTAATATCCATAAGTTGTAGGGTAATGGTAGAATTCGTCTCTAAGTGTTGGTCATATTCACTTTTCATCCCTAAGTTATCATTGACGATGTTGCACTTTTCGGGGGTGTTTGGTTATTGGCTTATCAGCCAAATTTTAGTTTATTTGATCAAGTTTAGCTTCTTTGACCTACCAATAAGCTATTTTGAAGTGTTTGGTAAATGGCTTAATGGCCTTAGCTTATTGGGCCAATAAGCTGAAAATTGAAAAGCTAATGAATGTAGCTTTTTCTATTAGCTTGTTGGGATTAATGAGTATATTGACTATTTTGTCCTTTGAAATCAATGGAATTTACTTATAAATGGGCGGTGGGTTTGTTATATTTAAAGGTTGAAATAATACAATACACGCATACCCTTAAATGTCATTTTACATTCAATCAGCTACTAGTAACCAGCTAATTTACCAAACAGTTTTTTATAACCAGCTAATACAACCAGCTGGTCAAACCAGTTAACGCAATCAGCCATCAACTACTAGCTAAACCAGCCAACTATCAGCTATAAGCCATCAGCCGTTTGCCAAACACCCCCTTCGTCCCTTTACTAATAAAACATTAGAGAAGGAATTTACAATTTTAGTATAACTCAGCTAGGCACGAAAAGTAAGTACGAAAAGATGAAAAGTGCAACACTAATAATAATTTAGGGACGAAAAGTGAGTTTGACCAACTATCAGAGACGAATTCTACAATTACCCTATAACTCAGACACGAAAAATGTAGTTTTCCTTAAATGAAAAAATTAATGTTTACTGTCGCATGTTTATATAGGTTAGAATAGATGATGGAATAACTGTGTTTATAAGTCAAAATAAATTATTGAATTATATGAAGTAAAAAAAAGCCAACTTTGCCTCTAATCCTCTATCAATCAATCAATTAGTTCCATTATCAAGTACCTCGTCAGATGTTCAATAGGTAGGCCCACCCTTGATCAAGTGGTTGAAGTGAAATTTCTCCTAATAAAAAAAAAAAAAGAATTGTATTTTTTAATCACTATATTGTGCACGATTAGTTATTTTAGTACTTAATTAATTGATTGTCTACTTTTATAAATATAACAAGTATTTTGTACACGACGATAAAAATTCAAACCTAATATTAAAATATTGATAAGTAAAAATATTTAAAAATGTATAACTATTAGAGTTAATGTATGCATTAGAATTCAAAATTTACCTAATTGATGAGTTCAAGATACATATCATTCTCGGGAAGAAAATTACTCAATGTCACTGCGCGTCAGTTTAAGTTATCGAACACTGACATAAAGATCAGCTCTTATGTATATTGCTTAGACAGTATTCGTTCCAATCTTCTCTTTGAATGTGTGGGGCGATTGTTGGAAAAACAATGTAAAGAAAAGGCTTTAGTCTTACTAGTTGTCCCACATTGGTTTGCGAACCTTCAATTTCTCACCTTATAATAGATTATCTCTCAAGACCCCTTTAAAGTCTTATGGTGAGGAAATAAAGGGTATTTCACAACAGTTTATTGCTCAATGATTAAAATGTTTATCGCTTATAATTCAATGAATTAGTCTCGAGAGTTTATTATAAATAAAAAAAAACCCATAATTTTCTTTAAATAAAATAAAATAAAGATGGACAAAGGATAGAATTAAAGTAGGCCGACACCTTGCTTTCAGAGAAAGAAAACACACTTTTCCTTCATTCTAGTCAACATTTCCCTGGAGTGTATATCCTATTTTAGATTTTTTTTTTCCCTGTTTGTATCACGTGTTAGTGCTTTTATTCTATCATAATAAAGTTGCTTAAATTCTAAGTAGAAAGATGGTTGACTCGATATACAATTTTGATAGAAAGAAACTCCAAAGTTGAGATTTCACGCAATGCATTGGGACAATAAACATGCAAAGGTCCACTTACTTACAAAGATGTGTTTGTGCCATTTTTTTTTCCAGATAAAATAATTATTTTTTTATGACGAAAAAAAATCTGTGACTGCTATCAAAAGTGTGCATTGGATAAGTCCTTGTAATTATAGCTGGTAAAGGACCACAACTTTTTTTTCTTCACTTATATTCTTTAATATTTTCATATATATATATATATATATATATATATATATATATATATATATATATTGTATTTGATAGTACTTGTAATGTTATTTTTAAATACGTAAATTTTATATACTAATACTAACTTTAATATTATGAAAAATTAAATTATAAATAACTTCAATAAAACCTTCTTAATTGAACAAGACATAAAAATAAAATGTAATGAAATAATTAAGTATTATATTTTAACTAAAAAGTATTAAATATAGTTTACATAAGACTTATTCAATACATAATAAAAATAATAAATATCAATTTACAAGCAACGATAAGGCCTTGATATGATCAACTTTTAAAGTGGGCTATACCAATTAAAGTTGATGGCATTTATTTTTCTTATCCTCACACCAAACAACCACCTGCTCCTGTTGCCCAGGAGGTTGAGGCTGAGAAGTAGCGGTAGAAAGTGGAAATTTAATGGCAAAGAATAAATCAATTTGTATGTAGAAGTTGTAAAAAAATTGATTTATTTGGCTTAATTGAATTCTCTAATTAAATTGACTAAATTTTCTAATTAAATAAGATTGATGGGCTCAAATTATGTTGATTGGAATTGCTAGCTGAAGTCCAATAAATAATGGATTAATGGGTTAATGTCCAATTGGTTCAAAGTCATGCTTGGCCCAACAAGTGGATATTCATATATTTAAATTATATCATTTAATATAATTTAAATATACGATAAGACTATGAACCTGGATGTAATTATTAATCAATACATTTCGGATAAACCTTCATATTATTCTAAATATTTAATTAATAATATGAGAATAATGTTAAAGAGGTTGAGCTCCGATGAATGTTTCTCATATTCACCATTATAAAGATAGACTCTCATTTCAAGAATTGAAACCCTCAAAAATCATACAAAAGCTCTGGAGAAATTCATACTAAGCTCGGCCTTTCAATTAAATGTTCAAATATTCAAGCTAGCCAAGTGGTTAGAGAATTTTTCTTGATAGAGATTTTTGTACCCGCATTTTGAATTTCAAATCAATTGTAATCAACTTGAATTTTGAATATATACAAATTCAATTTTCTCCGTTAACAACTTTTGGCACACCCAGTGGGACCTCTCTACCTCTCATCTCTTCACAAATAATCCTAAATCCTAATGGCATCAAGAAATCTCATGTCTAAGATGTTATGCTCAGACTACTAGCTCCAAGGCATCATCGGGCCAATGACGGGTAGTTGTGCAAGGAACTTGGGGGTGCAATTGAATGAAACCCAGAACATTGTTCAAAATATCATATCATGTATTTTCGCCTCTATGTTTAGAGGCTAAATCCCCTAGAATGAGATCTTGATTTTAACTATTTTAATTTTCCTTTGATTCAATCATGTTATTTATTTTTCTTGAATTAATAATTTTTAATTTATTAAATTCATGATTGATGCATCTATTTTGCAATAGAGATATCCTTTGTATGTGTAGACCCCATATGAGTGATAGGAGTGGATTGCAACCCTAAAGATAGGTGACATCAATCTTCTATATTTGAATTTGCAACCTTAGAAATAGGTGACATCAATCTTCTATATTCGAATCAAATTGTTCAGAACACAGACATCTTTAATAATACAATCTTTAGGGTTTTAATTGAGAAGATATCCTAATTAATCATTAGGGGGCTAGTTGTTAATACTCTTGAAAAAAATATTAACATGTAAGCAAAATCTCTTATGAGACCATCTCACGGATCCTCATCCCGGGTCAAGTATTTCGTAAGAATTACACTTTCCGCATAAGTAACTCTATCTTCAACCCTTAATCATTTCGATTTAAAAGTATTACATTTTTCCTTATAAGTATTACTCTGTATAATTTCTCTCACAAGTAACAATCACTCAACTCTTCAACAGTTAATCATTTTGATTTAAAAGTAGGAAAAAGTGTCAAATAGGCCACTGAACTTATCGCTTTTGTGCAATTGGGCCATTGAACTTAAAAAATGTGCAATTCAACCATCAAACAAGGAAAAATTTGTGCAATTGGATCATTTTTACAAAAATTTTTAATTCAATTTGAGTTAAAAACATTTCAATATTGACTCCCAACTAGTATTGTAGAAAAAAATGCCACTTTTAATACATATATGTTAGTAATATAATTTAATTTTACCAGAAAATTTTTGTAAAAATGGTCCAATTGCACAAATTTTGATTGTTGGATGGCTGAATTGCACACTTTTTAAGTTCAATGGCCCAATTGCACAAAAGCGATAAGTTCAGTGGCCTATTTGACACTTTTTCCTTAAAAGTATTATATATTACATTTTTTTCTCATAAGTATTACAATTTCTCGATGTATCCATGATTAGTATTACATTTTTACTAGTAAGTAATTGTTCAATCTCTAAATATTAAATTTTGATTTAAAAATATTACATTGACTCATTCTAACATAAATTAGGACGTCTCGCAATCTTAGAAATATATAATTATTAGGTAGTATCTGCTCTATATTTTCTCAATCTTCTTCAGCCCAAAGAATCAAAGCCCACTATCAGGGTTCAATCCTATGACCATATATTTGGAATGGTAACAGATGTGCTAATAGTTGGCCAGTAATCTTTATTTATTAGTTGATTTCCTCACTTTTGCTTACTTTTCCTTGACTGTTTTGGTTTTCCCTTCCCATATATATATATATGATTACGATCAGATGCGAAGACAATTTCCCTATGAATAAGCATGATAAATGGCTCTTTTAAATTATTTAATATTGAAAACGGAAATTAGGCAAATTAGAAAAGGAAAATAATATTACTAATTGACTGAAAATTATTTAAAACTTTTAACAAAATTAATTACACTTTCCTTTTGAAAATTTTAAATTATTTAAACTTAAAAAAATTAATTAAACAAGGGTTGTTAGATTTTTTATAATAATTACAATTAATTTATTCAAATATGGAGGATGAAGAAAAAACTAATGCGATATGGTGAAAATGAATATACTTAAGGTATAAAAGTATAATTGCACATATATTAGTGTAATTGACTAATAATAATTGCCTAATAATTATTATGATAATTAAGCTAAACATTGATCGTTGAATTTATTTTTATAATAATTATAATTAAATTATATCTCATTTTCCCATATTTATTTTAGTAATAATATAATTACATAAGTTATATTACATATCGATCTTTTTAAGATAATTGTAAACAAACAAGTCATATATTATTCAATTAATTAAGTAATACTTTTACACTAATCTTATAATCAAATAAATGTACATGTTCAATATTATAATTTCTTTTATAATTAATCTTTATTTTATTATCTAAATATATAATAAAAATATTTATCTGTGCATCGCACGGGTAATTGAACAATTATTTTCTCTAATTCAAGCAAGGAAAAATCAGAAAGCATAATCGATCCAACCAATTTCATCAATTGCGCTATATAATATTTAATTCGATGTTATAATTTATATAATTGTATATCGATCCAAATATTTTTAAAATATTATAACAAATCCTGCACGGACGAAAATACTAGTTTAATTAAGTAATACATATGGTGTAGAACAAGAAACCAACCTAATACTAATTTATTATTTAAATAAAAAAAATATATATAAGGGAAACCAACATTACTTTTATTATTTAAATAAAAAATAGAAATAATATCGTAGTACAAATTTATTTAAATAATGCATAAGGTAAACCACAAGAAACCAACCTAATACTCCATTATAATTTAAATTAAAAGAATATATTTTTTAAAAAATACTATTGACTCTATAAGTAAAAGAATATATTTTTTAAAAATACTATTGACTCTATAAGTAAACCACTTGGGATCAAAAGACCTCTCACTTGGAGGGCCACAACTATGCCGCTTAACCACAAGGCATTTGGAAAATTAAAAGAATATATAAATGTACTAGTACTTGCATTTTCCATTGATGCCTCTAGGGCCATCATATCGTCTTTTAGTCATTGTTCAATTTTTTGGGTTCCCAGATCTATTAATCTTGGAGCCCATACTCTAGCAACTTTAGCCTATTCTCAGGCTCACACGTTGTATTGGGATTCTGTCCCTCCCGACTTTATTTCTGAGCTTTTTTAATCTACCCTATATGGTTTGGTTTTCAAAATATAAATTTACTAGTACATATTTAGTTAAATAATATATAAGATATAAAACAAAAATTTGTATGAGACTGTCTCACAAATCTTCATCCGTCAGACTAGTTGGGTTCTTTATAAATATTACTAGTTTTATACGCGCATTGCGCGAATGGGTTAATGCCCAATGTTTATATTTAAATAAATATTTGAAAGTATATCAATGCAAGATTATATAGGAGAAGTTTATACATGGGTAATTGAATGTCAAATTTTTTTATTTAAATATCTAACTCAAAGTATATGAATCCAAGATAATATATAAAATTCATTATAATTATTACTAAAATAAATGTTTGCAACCTTGTAAAATCGATAGTCTAAATATTTGGTCTAAAAATGATAGTATAAATAAATACTACTTTTAATTTGAATTTTTCTAAGTGTTCTTAATTCTCTTTTGAGTAACATTGTCATTGTCTTCATCTTTACTATTTGTTCTGTTCCTTTTTGTTGGTAGTGTGTTATTTGCAATTCGGTTATTGTTGGTAGCATAGATGACAACGTCATGCAATGAGATTATGATATAGGAGCTATGGACTTTCCTTTAGGTGTTCTGCTTGGGGTTCATTTGGTTCAATCATTATTGTTGAATTAGTTATTGTGAATAAAGAAATCCCTAGTTTAAGAAAAAAGATTAAATAAATTAATAAAAATTTGAAATTTTAAAATATTATGTATTCCAAAGATATTAAAAGGTAGTTTCTCGCTTCAATTTGCTGGGTAATGGGTTATTTGAGTACTTTCATTGTTAACAAATCCCCCCAAGTAGTTAATAGGATTGGTTTCAAACTATTCTTTTTTATTTTTTTTCATGGTATTAAAGAAATATATATGTATCATTTTTTGGTGTAACTACTAATTTATTTAATTCAATTAGAGTAAAATAGAGTGATTCCGCTTCAATTTGTTGGGTTATTTGAGTATTCTCTTTGTCAACCAATCCCCAAGTAGTTAATATAATTAGTTTCAAATTATTTAAATTTTTTTTCATAGTATTAATAAAATACTTGGTAAATAAATATATAACATTATTTTGTACTATAACTTTGATATTTAATTACAAGATATTGTAAAAATAAGATAATGGACAATGTAATGAATATCAATTGATAAATTTGAATGTAAAGAATCTTTGCATGAGAGAAAATAAAGACAATATAACTAATGAAATTATTTCTCTTATTTAATTTAATTTTTTGATAATGAATAATCTTTCAAATAAAGGTATTGTAGACACATAATTCTAAATTAAAGAAATACATATGTATCATTTTTTGTTGTAGTTATTAATTTATTTAATTTAATAAGAATAAAATAGAGTGAGAAACTTAATTATGTCAAATTTGATTGAGATGAGGTTCGAACCTAAGACCTTTCTTATAGAAATTAATGAGTAAGTTAAAAGGTAACAGAATATTAACGGAGAAGAGAATATTTAACGGAAAACTTAACGGATAATCATTAAAGTAAGGTTAAATTAGGTAATCTCTATTAATAATATTAATTTGAATTATCTTAACCATCTATTTGATTAAATAATTCATCTGAACCATCCATTTGATTAAATAATTTGACCGCCATTTTTTTTACCCATTTTAGGTCTAACTCTCTTTGGCTCTTATTAGTATAGTAGATATATTATTTTTTTTTGAAAAAAGGGTCAAATAGACCCTTTAACTTTTAATGAAAGAGAAATTAGGCCCTCGAACATTAAAAAGGTTCAATTACACACTTCAACTCTTTAAAATTGTAAAATTAGACACTTTATCTCTTTAAAATTGTACAATTAGATCTAATTTACAGGTAACCTAGGTAAAAAATTTAATATATATTATTTATTTTTATTTTTATTTTTATTTTTACTTACTTTTGGTCTGCCGGCGACGTTCGTCGCCACCTCTTTGTCTGGAAAGAGGTCCCATCGCCTCCTTCCAAACTGGAAGGAGGCAACATCCGCCTCCTTCTAGACTGGAAGGAGGCAGCATCCGCCTCCTTCCAGATCGGAAGGAGGCTAGAGGCGGCAACCTTCAGCCTCCTTCCAATCTGAAAAGAGGCTGCGAAGGTTTCCGCCGGCAAAAACAAATAAAAATAAAAATAAATAAAATTTTTATATATTTCTTTTAATTTTTTACTGGTAACTTGCTGGTACATGTAAATTAGCTCTAATTGCCAATTTTAAAGAGTTGAATTGTGTAATTGAACCTTTTTAATGTTTGAAGGCCTAATTGCTTTTTCATCAAAAATTAAAGGGTCTATTTGACCATTTTCCCTATTTTTTTTTTATCATAAGTATTACATTTTTCATTATAAATAACTCTTCAACTCTTATATATTACATTTTAATTTAAAAGTGTTACATTTTTCGAAAGTATCACATATTTCCTTATAAGTATTACACTTTCTCTACTAAGTAACAACCAATATATCTATAGTTAGTATTACACTTTTCCTCATAAATATTATAATTCCATAATAAGTAACATTCAATCAATTTATCCCTCATTAGTACGTATTACATTTTTTTTCTCATAAGTAACTTTTGAACATCTAAATCTAAATATTATGTTTTAATTTAAAAGTATTACATTTTTTTCTCGTGAGTATTGCAATTTCCCGCATAAGTAGCAATCAATTTATCCTCAATTATTAGTAATATATTCTCAAATCATAAGTATTTTTTTTTTTGGGTAAGTTCACGGGATCTTTCTCTGTCCGTTTGACGGTCCAGGTCCACCCACGTTCGCTCCAAGAGGCACGGGAGCTGGCCCAGGGCCCAAAATTTTAGAGGACGTACTCAATATTTAATTTTTATCTAGTTAGTGAAGACATTAAAAAAAATAAAAAGTTTATAATCAATATTAAAAAAATTTAAATGGAGAAATCGTAAAAATGCAAGTTTATTGTAATTTATACTTAAGATCAGAGATTCAAATCTTGCCTTGATTACCCTTTTGATTCGTAATACGGTTTTTATAAGAGATCACTATAAGGTAAAGCATAAGAAACCAACCTACTACTAATTTATTATTCAAATAAAAAAACTATAAATAATATTTTTTAGTACTACTATGAACTCTGTTACAATGTAGTATCTGTTGCAATCAAAGAAACCACCGGTCGTCGAGTTTATTTGCCAGAGTATTGTCGAAACCCTAGTAATCTGCCATTACAAGTCAGTAACCAATTTTTGAGTTTCGATGCACAAAAAATAACATGTTTTTTTTTTCAAACCAAAAACTAAGATTAATATTAAACTGGCGAAATAAGAAGAGTTTGGATACACACAGGGGAGTAATTTCCCACCATGAAAAATAACATGTTGATAGACTTCATTGTAACTTTTAAAATCTAAGTGCCTAATTGACTTATGATATAAAGTTTAGGAGCTTACTTTACTCTTTTTCTTAAAAAAAAAAAAAGAAAAAAAGAAAAAGATATAGAGTTGGAAATTCAACTAATAAGTACTTTGCTTATAAAACAAGAGGTATGCTAATATTTTGTGAATACCAAGCCATGGATTTCCTTTCTACATTGTGCAATAACATCACATTTCCTACTTTAGCCTGCACCTTTGTGCTTCTCTTCTTTCTCTACAAGTTATTCCTTGCAAATCACAAACGCCATGCCCATAACGCAAACCCTCAGCCACCGGAGCTGCCGGGCGCCCTCCCCATAATCGGCCATCTCCACCTTCTCATAGGCGCCGGAAAGCCCGCTCACTTGATCTTCGGATCCATGGCGGACAAGCACGGCCCTTTCTTCCGAATCAAACTCGGCCCGCAACAAACCTTTGTCGTAACCAACTCGGAAATAGCAAAAGAATGCCTCACAACAAACGACAAAGTCCTAGCCACTCGCCCCAAATCACTAGCCTCTCAAATCATCGGCTACAACTACACCATTCTCGCCGTCGCACCTTACGGGGCCTATTTGCGCAAAATCCGAAGAATACTTTTGAAGGAGTTGATGTCTAGTTCTAGAATCAAGTGGCTAAGACCCATAAAGGAATCCCACATCAGAAAATCCATAAAACGCACTTTTGCGGCAAATTATTGTGTGGACCAGGAATATAAGGTACATTTTTATTATATTAAAAACATATTATTTTTGTATTGAAGTTGCATTATTTCATAGTATATAAAATAATGTACTTTCAATACATAAATAATGTACGAGTTAATTACCGATTTGGTCACTCGACTATTGGGATTTCACCACTTTGGCCATCGACAATTTTTCTAACCCAATTAAGTTCTCGACTTTGAAAAAATTAACCAATTTGGTCCTCCGTTTATTTTGATGTTAAACAACCGTTAAATCGGGACCAAATTGGTATTTTGCTATAGTGAATAGACCATTTCGGTATATAATTTTTGACTGAAATGGTCCCTTGACAATAATAAAATTATCAATTTGGTCTCGATTTAACGGATATCAAACGGTAAAATAAACGGATGACCAAATTGATTACTTTTTTCAAAGTCGAGGACTTAATTAGACAAAAAAAATTGTCGAGGATTAAAGTGATGAAATCCCAATAATCGAAGAACCAAATCGGTAATTAACTCATAATGTACTCTAAAATAATGTACTTTATATACAAAAATAATGTAATTTTAATATATTAAAAATGTACTCCGTAGTTTTTATTTATGGTGTATGCAATAATGATTGCACTTTTGGGCACTTGGTTAAGAACAAGGGCGCATTGACGGTGGAGATGAAGCAATGGTTCGGAAGGCTGATTATGAACCTAACAATTTCGTTGATTTTCGGGGAACAAAAAGTTGAAGAAGGAGAAGAAAGCAAAGTTCAAGAGTCTATTCGGAGAATGCTGGAGTTGTTTGCGGAGCCCGTGGTTGCGGATTTTTTGCCGTGGCTGAGATGGTTGGATATCGGGGGACATGAGAAAGCTATGAGGCAGACCGCCATGGAAATGGATAGCTTCGCACAGAGGTGTTTAGAGGAGCACAGAAGAAAAAGGAATTTTAAAGCTGAAGATGAAGATTTCATGGACATCATGTTATCCTTATTTGATGGTGCTTCTAATAATCAAAGTCTTCCTAATGGATATGATACTGATGTTGTTATCAAATCTACTTGCCTGGTACGTATAATGCTTTTTTTACTTTTTCTTTATATATTAGCTATAGATTTTGTTAGGATAAGGGCTTACTAGTATACCCACATTGGAACTCAATGGGTAGTTCAAGTGGCAAGTAAGTTTTCTTGTGTAGGGAAGAATTTCGGGAGAAACCAGGTTCGATTCTCACTGGGCCATCATCAACAATCTCATTTTCGAGAGTCAAGACGCTGCTCTTATAGGATTGTCCTTTACCGGCCTTCGCCCATATATTGTTGTTGAAAAAAAAAAAAGAGAGAAGCTTACGGGTTCTTATTATTGCAATTTATCTTTTGCAAACTATTACACTAGAAGATTTATTCAGTGCACACTCTAGAGTAGTGGACAAATTATACGATTAACTATGGCCCACCTTGCATTGTGGTCTTGGTCCAAAATGACATTTAGATGGCATGTCTGCACTTAACATATTATGTGCTTTCAATTTATTTTACAAACACATAATCGGTCAACTATAGATACATAATATGTTAACTATATATTAGTTTTAGATTTTGTCTTTCTTAAATAGTGGTAATACGTTTTGCAGAGCGTCTTGACTGGAGCCGCAGACACAAGTATTGTAACATTGACATGGGCTCTCTGCTTAATACTAAATAATTACAATGTGTTGGAGAGAATTCAAGATGAGCTAAACACCCATGTTGGAAAGCAAAGATGGGTCGAGGAATCTGACCTAAAACAATTGATTTACCTACAAGCTGTCATTAAAGAAACATTGCGTTTATATCCGGCAGCCCCACTTGGGGTACCACATGAAGCCATAGAAGATTGCACTATCAATGGTTACCACATCCAGAAGGGTACACGAATATTGCTTAACATTGCAAAGATCCATCGTGATCCAATAGTGTGGGTGGAGCCAGATAAGTTTAAACCTGAGAGATTTTTAACTAGTCACAAAGATATTGACGTTAAGGGTAATAATTTCGAGTTGATTCCATTTAGTAGTGGACGAAGGATATGTCCGGGAATTTCTCTAGGGTTACCAACTATTCAATTGACACTGGCTAGCCTATTTCACAGCTTTGATATGAGAAGGTTGTCAAATGAGCCAATTGAGATGACTGAAAGTAGTGGAATGACTAATATCAAAGCCACTCCAGTACAAGCCCTCCTCATACCACGCTTGGCTTCTAATTTATATGGTTGAACATATAAGAAAGAAATATGATAATTTTAGTCCTCGATTGTAATTATGTTAGAAAGAAATATGATAGTTTTAGTCACTCGATTGTAATTATGCTTTAAATTTAGTCTCTTATTTATAGATCAAACTATATATATATATATATACTATCACAAATTGAGAAAGATAGTAAAAGTATTGTTTCCCAAAAAAAAAAATCCTTTTATTCATGTACCCATCATGTCATTAGTGTTTTAAATAAATTTAAGTGTTATGAATTTGTGTGTTTACGTTATTATATAATTTTCGTGTTAGCACTCAAGGTGTAAGTGAAGTAGCTAATAAGTTTTTCAAACGTGTAGTTACATCCAAATCTATTAAATATTTTTTGGTTACTCACAAGTAAACTATATTACGTGACAAACCAAATAATAATATAGATTATACCATGAACCAATGACCATGTCTGCCTTTCATTATGGATCCTGGTTCAAAATGATAGATATTAAGATTATGTGTCTATAGTTGACATATCATGCACGTGCCTTCAGTTAATAAATTATGTACCATACGGGAGAGGCAATATATGTACAATTTTAAAAATTGAGGGGCAACATTTACACCACTAATAATTCAGGGGTAACATTGATAATTGACATATTATATAAAGTCATAAATTACAATTTTCTCTTTTATGATTTAAGTTTCATTGTTAAAATAGTAGCGGTTGATATAGCCCTCGTTAAATACACTTATTTAGCGACGATTCTGTCATGCCGCCGCTAACTAAATGTTCATAATTTTGTAGTGAGTGTTTCTTTTCTGCTCATCCCTTACTTCTCTTGCATTTTTAGAACCACAGTCTCATATTGAGAACAACTTTGTAACTTCCTCTTTTAAATTCTACTAATTAACGCACTCAATCTACCACTTCCAAAGAATATGGATGCAAAAGCCCATGTAAATTCTTTTGTTTCAACCTAGTATAGGCCTGCTGCATTTGCACTTCATTCCCAAGTTGAATGGTTTGAGTTAGAGTGAGCAAGGGAATGCTGCTTTCTTGTCTATTAACAGCAACTCTAGCATCAATGTTTTCCCTTAGCTTGTCACTTCTGCTGAGTTTATTCTAGAAACAAATTAAATTGAAGCTCTTATCCTCTTATTGCTTGAGCTTGGTCTTCTCCTCGAAGAACTAGGCCTTGAGAATTGAAATGCTAGATTGGACTTCTCAGCCGGTTAAAGATTTGGACTTAAAATAAAGGCCCTGTTTGGTAAATGGTTGTTAGCTGATTGGGTTAAAATGTATGATTAATTGATAATATTGGCTGATTGTAGAAAGTTGTTTGATAGATTAGCTATTAGCTGATAGCTGTTTGGTGTAATTTTTTTACTCAAAAAAGCTAATTGAAAAGGCTACTTCGAGTAGTCTTTTGAATTTTAGTATTTTGGAGTTACAAAAAGCTTATTAACCAAATAACTAATAGTGGTCAAATAAGCCAAAATTGGCTGATAGGCTGATTATTTACCAAACACGGCCAAAAAAATTTAGGAAAATTCATATCTAGGTTAGATTTAGAATCGGTGTCCTATGATAACTCAGACTGAGTCCTGAAAAATCTAACAAATTCCAATTGCTTCAATCCCAAACCTAGATGAAGTAAATATTAGATACAACGTTAAACAGAGCTAAGAAAACATTTAGAATTTTTTACCAAAGAAAAAAAAAAAGTTCAGTATTTTTTCTTCAATTGAAATTCAAATTAAATCAAAAAATCAACAACACATCACTGCTGCAAAAATCGACTGCCTAGGCCCTAGGCGCCCCTAGGCCGAGGAGAATTGTTCCCTAGGCGTCCGCATAGCTGGCCGTCCGCCTAACTCGGCCAAGTTAACTCGCCCAACTCAGCAGAGTTAGCCAAGTTAACTCGGACCAGTCAGTCTTGTTTATTTTTTTTAATTATATTTATATATATTTAAATTTATTTATTTATATAAATAAGAGAAGTAAGATATATATATATATATATATATATATATATATATATATATAATATAATATAATATAATATATGACATACACCTACACACATGCACTATTTTTTTTTTTGTTTTTATAGGTCGCATCCGCCCGCCTAGGCGCTACGCGCTAGTCTACCGTCCGACTAGCGCATAGTACATACTGTAACCATGGTATTCATAGAACAACATGTAAGGTGAATCGGACGGCTGATGCATACCGAAAAACTCAAAAATTACAAATTTCAAATATGTAATACTTGAATTCGTAGTAATAACAACTAACAAGCAGAAAACCGTCTAGATTAAAAATAAAAATTACCCTAATATATTTAAGAACAAAGAATGAAAAATACTTATCTAGGTTTTAAACCCCAATCGGTGTAAATTGCGGACTGCCTTTGAATCGTGCCAAAAATCTAAAAAACATATTTGATCATAAATCTACATCTATGAAAACATAGAATGAGTGTTTAAACGTAGATAAGAATGTGAGAGAAAGAAGATCGATCGAAGAAATATAGCAATGTTCTTTGTGGGGAAGGGTAAATTTGGGTAGTGGTAATATATTACTGAATTTAGGATTTATTTCGGGTATGGGCTAATGGGCCGTTTTTGATGGGCTCAAAGATATTATGGCAATGTTGGGCTGCAATTGCCATTCTCATTTTTGTTTTGGGTATAAGAATATTGTGTTAGCACATAGGAATACATAGCATAATTTTCTTTATACATTTAGATTTAAATATGTATTTGTATATACATACAAACTCTAAATACTTAGTGTACGTATCTTTGTTATATTTATTAGTTAGACTCTCATTTGCAATACATGTTTTAATACATATATATTTTGTTGTTGGTGATATTCTAAGTATCGTTAATTAACCTCGACAAATTTTAATTGATTGAATTATACAATTGTGATTTGAAATAAATATGTGAATAGAAATGTTAACCCTAAAATCGTATGTACACTATACGGTTCGTGATATTGTTTTCTTTTCAAAGAATGATAATTTAAGGTCGTTAGAGGTTTAGAGGGAAATCATAAAGGTTCCTCTAAAAGTAACTCAGGGTCTGAATTGTCATCTTCGTACGTTTATGGTGTTTTTGACAACTCAAGGATTTCACCATTGAGCATTATAACTCATGGTAAGTGTAAATTAAAATGTGTATGTAATCACTAATTGTAAATCTTATGATACAAGTATTATAACCAAGAGTCAAGGACAGACGTTATCTCATGTAGGGTTGTTGTTAAAGAAACCTGTTTTTGTTCATGGTCATTTGTACGTCACTGCTTCAAGGGTTAGCAACCCAAAGGGTTTAAAAATTTTGATTGCCATCGAAGGTGAAAGGACGGTACTACGACTGCAAATGTGGTGTACCATGAAGTATTTAATAATTTGTAATTTCGAAACAATGATTAATAAGTTTTACCAATACTCTTTTGTTCAACTATTTTTGTTAAAGTAAAAAATCTAAAATAAAAAACAATGCATTCATTATCTTTTAAAGAAATCTTTTTAATTAATTTCGAATAAAAAATAGTATAAGTCTTATCCGTGCATCGCACGGGACATTTACAAGTTTATGAAGAATGGTGAGAAAATCTGAAAGCAAATATTTAAGAGAGAAGTAGTTGGGGGTTGGGGACTTGGGGTACGTAATAAATAATGTTTGGGTTTTGGGTAAAGGAAAGTGAGTTGAATGCCGTTTGTGGCTTTTGGGTAGGCAAAGAGTAAACAAATGGTAGGGGTGAGCAATCCGATTCGATTTATTCGAAACGAGCCGAACTAGTAATACAAAATTGAACGGTTCAAGATTCTTATAAACCGAATGATTCGGTTAAAAACCGAACTGAACCTTACATCTTCATTATTTAGTTGTACTTTATTGGAACCAAATATTGATTATTTAGTATGCTTAACTAATGTGAGGAATTTTATCTTCATTTATTAGTTGGTCAAATCAATGATGAGTGTGTATATCATTAATTTTGCTAAAGAACAGTGGGAGTGATCAATTACAAAAAGATCATTAAGATGCTCCACTAAAGATTATGGATTTTATTGTCTTCGTACATCCCAATGCAAATTGGATTGTATGTCAAACACTAAGTCCATAACAGCAACAACAACAATAACAATAAAAATAATAATAAAGAAGTAAATCTAAGTCTTTTGATGTTTGGTCTGTCCGTCGTTTAATTCCTATTCTCACTAGTATCTCTCTTAAATTTTTTATTTGATTTCTTTATAGTTTGTTCTTTACTTTAATTTGCGTTTTTGTTGTTTGCTGCAATTGTTCTTTACCTCACAATTAGTACTTAGTAGTATGTTTGGAATTTTATTTTGTTATATAATGTTTAGATTTTGGATATGGATAATGTGAGTACGTTCGGAAAATTAGGAAACACTGAAATTTGGGGACTTAAACCGAACCGAAACTGAACTCTAATATTAAACCGAATAATGGTTTAAAATTTTTAAAATCGAAAAAAACTGAACATGATATTAGAGGTGGAAATTGGGGAGAGAGAATCGGTGATTGGAGTACCAATCGTTATATCGTAGACCACGGTGCACATAGCAATGTGCACCACGTACGTAAACGACGTCGTTTCGATATTAGTGGACGCGGACGCGAATAACTTTAGGGAATTCATTATCTATAATATACATAATCATTATCTAGAATACACAGAACGTTTGCCTAGAATACACAGAATGTTTGCCCAGAATACACAGAATATTGACACAAAATACACAGAACTCATCCTCCTAACATTCGAATGCACAACAAATCACAACCTGTGTTAATAACATGAATACACAGAATATTGACACAAAATACACAGAATTCATCATCCTAAACATTCGAATGCACAAACACATCACAACTAACATGAATACACAGAACGGTTGCCTAGAATACACAGAATGATTGCCTAGAATACACAGAACGATTACCTAAAATACACAGAATATTAACATAAATACCGATACGGATCGAAATGGGAAACGTGATTTCCAAAAAAAGGAACGTTTAGTTTACAATGCTCAAAACGACGTCGTTTACATACGTGGTGCACGGTATAATTTGCCTTGGAGTACTGTTTTCTCCCTCCTCGTTACTCCAAAATTTAATCTGATTACGATTTACGGGTACTTAGCTACCTCATAAAACGGTGATGAGAGTACCGACAACAACCCACATTTTTCTCCAACCCTACCACACATGTACAATATTATCTCTCTTCTCTCTCAAATACACATTATAGTCATCAACCTAACTTCTGGTACAAAATTTAGGGGCCTAAAGAGATGACTTGGGAATTCAACTACAACTCTCTACTTATAAAAACAAGAGGTATGCTAATTAATGTTTTGTGAATACCAAGCCATGGATTTCCTTTCTCCATTCCGCAATAACATCACATTTTCCACTTTAGCCTGCACCTTTGTGCTTCTCTTCTTACTATACAAGTTATTGCTTGCAAACCACAAACCCCATGGACATAACCAAAACCCGGCACCAGAGCTACCAGGCGCCCTCCCTATAATCGGCCATCTCCACCTTCTCATGGGCGCCAAAAAGCCTGCTCACTTCATCTTCGGATCCATGGCGGATAAGCACGGCCCTATCTTCCGAATCAGACTGGGAAACCAACAAACCTTGGTCATCAGCAGCTCCGAAATAGCAAAGGAATGCTTCACAACAAACGACAAAGCCCTAGCCACTCGCCCCAAATCACTAGCCTCTCAAATCCTCGGCTTCAACTACACCATTCTCGCCGTCGCACCTTACGGGGCGTTTTTGCGCGAGATAAGAAAGATACTTTCGCAGGAAATGCTGTCCAGTTCTAGAATCGAGTCTCTAAGACCCACAAGGGAATCCCACATGAGAAAATCCATAAAACGCACTTTTGCGTCAAATTATTGTGTGGACCAGGAATATAAGGTACATTTTTATTATACTAAAAATACATTATTTTTGTATTGAATGTACATTATTGCATAGTATATAAAATAATGTACTTTCAGTACATAAATAATGTACTCTAAACTAATGTACTTTATATACCACAAACTGTATTTTTAATATATTAAAAATGTATTTTTTATTTATGATCTACACACAGCTGGGCAAATTGTACTGTGGACCATGGTCATGGGGGATAATGCAGTTATGTTGAACTGATACTGTAGTTGTGTTGAAAGGGAACTGTAGTTGCGTTGAACACAACTGCAGTATCAATCATGACCCATTGTTCACAATGCATTATAGACCATGGTCCACAGTATAACGATTGCACAGCTTTGTGACTACGGTCCATGTAATAATGATTGCACTTTTGGGCACTTGGTTAAGAACAAGGGCGCATTGACGGTGGAGATGAAGCAATGGTTCGGAAGGCTGATTATGAACCTAACAATTTCGTTGATTTTCGGCGAGCAAGGAGACGAAGAAGAAGAGAGCAAAGTTCAAGAGTCCATTAGGAGAATGATGGAGTTGTTTGCAGAGCCCGTGGTTGGGGATTTTTTCCCGTGGCTGAGATGGTTGGACATCGGGGGACATGAGAAAGCTATGAAGCAGACCGCCATGGAAATGGATAGCTTCGCACAGAGGTCTATAGAGGAGCACAGAAGAAAAAGGAATAACCCCAATTTTAATGGTAAAGATGAAGATTTCATGGACATCGTGTTATCCCTATTTGATGGTGCGTCTAAGCCAAGTCTTCCCAATGGATATGATATTGATGTTGTTATCAAATCCACTTGCCTGGTACGTATAATAATGCTTTTTACTTTTTCTTTATATATTGGTTATGGATTTTGTTAGGATAAGGGTAATAGATTTTGTTAGGATAAGGGCTTACTACTATCCACTCAATAAAAATTTCCTTCTAGCACCAATCATTCTTAATTGCTCTTATTATTATCATTATGTCAAAACCTATAGTTAGTAATGAAGGTGTCAATGACTTTGTGGTTAAGTGGCATATAGTGACTCTTTCAAATGGGAGGTCATGAGATTGAGTCTAAATAGGGGTGATGTGCTTTACCAAACTTATAACTCCCTTATAAAGCCACACAATTTTTAGAGTCAGGACTTTGCCCTTTACTAGCCTGTGCCGAACAATCCCTTAGCCATATGGTGTTAGACTTACCCTTTATTACCGACCTCCACCCATTATGGTTGAACCAAAAAAAAAAACAATCCCTTAACTGAAAAATCCCTTAGCCATATGGTGCTAGACTTGGCCTTTATTACCGACCTCCACCCATTATGGTTGAACAAAAAAAAAAAAGCTCAATAATCCCCTAGCCATATGGTGCTAGACTTGGCCTTTATTACTGACCTTCCCCCATTATGGTTGAACAAAAAAAACGCTCAGAGGTTCTCTCTTTCTTGTATGTTTTGCGGGCTATTACACTCAGACACTCAGTGCACATACACCCTAGAGTAGTGGACAAATGGGGGCTATTAGTCTATTATGCTAGAAGATTTATTCACTGCACACCTTAGCTTAGAGTGGACAAATTATACAATTAACTAGGGTTCATCTTGCATTGTTGTCCTAGTTCAAAATAACATTTAGATGGCGTGCTTGCATACTTAACATATGATGTGTTTTAGTTAACATATTATGTGCTTTCAATTTATTTTACAAACACATAATCAGTCAACTATAAATACATAATGGGTTAACTATATACACATAATTTGAATGAATAATTTTAGGGTACTAATTATAAATTTTCAAAATGTTTAGGAAGGCTATGGCCATTCCCGCCCTTAGTTCTGCCTCTAGCTGATAAATATATTTTCTAAATGGGAAAATAGAAAATAAAAAATGGTACATGGAAAATAAAAGATATAGAATATTGAAAACTAAAAATTTTTGGTAAATGGGCTCTAAAATTTCCTTTTGATATTCTTAAAAAAAAAAAAAAAGATTATAAGAAAGTACTATATAAAAGAATTATATTTATACCATGTACGTAAACTAACAATTTTTCTAATAAATATTAAACAATGAGATAAAGGAAAAAAAAGGTTATTATCATATGTATATTATTGAAATTGCAGAGCGTCTTGATTGGAGCAGCAGAAACAAGTATTGTGACATTGACATGGGCTCTCTGCTTGATACTAAATAATTACAGTGTGCTGGAGAGGATTCAAGATGAGCTAAACACCCATGTTGGAAAGCAAAGATGCATTGAGGAATCTGACTTAAACCAATTGATTTACCTACAAGCTGTCATTAAAGAAACATTGCGTTTATATCCGCCAGCCCCACTCTTGGTACCACATGAAGCCATGGAAGATTGCACTGTCAATGGTTACAACATTCAGAAGGGTACACGAATATTGGTTAACATTGCAAAGATCCATCGTGATCCAATGGTGTGGGCGGAGCCAGATAAGTTTAAACCTGATAGATATTTAACTAGTCACAAAGATATTGACGTTAGGGGCAATAATTTCGAGTTGATTCCATTTAGTAGTGGACGGAGGATATGCCCTGGAATTTCTCTAGGGTTACAAACTATGCAATTGACACTAGCTAGTCTATTTCATAGCTTTGATACAAGAAGGTTGTCAAATGAGCCAATTGACATGACCGAAAGTAGTGGAGTGACTAATGTCAAAGCCACTCCACTACAAGCCCTCCTCATACCACGCTTGGCTTCAAATTTATATGGTTGAACATCTACATCTATCTACAATCTTAATAACAGCCAATAAAGTTAGGGTTCTAACGGAAAAAAAAATTGTTTGTAGTATTTATTTACTTAAACGAATGGTTCATATTATTTTGATTTTAGTAATTTTATATGATTTTCTTTCTTTACCTTCTATTATATTATTTTCTTTCTTTAAATAATTCCGCATTCCGTTAGTAAAAATTTTAGTAACGGAATATTCCCTTAACTTTTAACTTATCTATTAATTTCTATAAGAAAGGTTTTAGGTTCGAACCCCATCCCAATCAGAGTTGCATAATTGTTAAACATATACTACGAATATATTAGAATATATTATTGAAAAGTGAGTACCCCACTCTATTACGCTTATTAAATTAAATAAATTAGTAACTACAAAAAAAATAATACATATGCATTTATTTAATTTAGAATTTGATGTTAAGAAATTTAAGAAATTTAAGAAATTTTAGTAAAAATAAAATAAACATCAAAAGTAAGGATGTGTTTGGAAACCCGGAAAATGATTTCTGAAAATCATTTTCCGGATTTCTCATGTTTGCCTACACATGAAAGACCCAGTCAACGGAAAGTAATTTTTGTTGATTGGAAAAAATCAAGCCAAAATGGTGGAAAATGACTTCCGTCCAAAATGGGCGGAAGTCATTTTCCGCCAATGGTACTGCATCGTCACAGCCTCACAGGCTTTGGTTTCTTGGCGGAAACCAAAGCAACTGGTTTCAGCAACTGGTTTCCGCGAGGAAACCAGAGGGGGAGGGTTTTGGTTTTGGTTTTTTTTTTTTAATTATAATTTTATTTACTTAAAAATATTATTTTTATATTATTATAAATATTTTAAATAAAATAATAAATATATATAATTATACAATTCTACTCATTTTCCAGAAAATGAACCAAACACACAAAGACAATTTTTCAGAATATATCCAAACACGAAAAATGAACATATTTTTCAGAAAATGACTCATTTTCTAGAAAACATTTTCCTGCCTTCCAAACACACCCTAAATAGAATAAACATAATTTCTTATTCTAATTTGTAGCAATAACCAATAATAATTCCAAATATATCCTACTACATATAAAGAGAGAGTTATATATGATTATATCCTTATGTGATGTTTGGTTGATATAATGAAAATATGAAATAGAAAGAATATAAGTAGGATTACAGAAGAAATGAAATAGAAAATACGGAGCAATAAAGAGAATATGAATGTTATTTCATTGTTGATACATGTTGACAAGTGCACCAGTCATAAAGTATTGTATGGAATAGTGAATTAAGGTATATATTCAGTTTCTTAACGCAATTTAGAGAAAGAGCGTCATGAATGAAGAGTACTTTTACTTAAAGTGAGTAATTGTCATTCTCTTGAAGGAGCGGTGATAGATATATACTTAAGCTTTCCTCAATCACAAAGTACTAAAACCTCTATAGAAATCTAGCCTTAAGAAAGACCATTTCATGCAAGATAGAAACCAACTAATAAAAGTAACAAGTAAAGCAAATATCAATTGGAACGGATAACAAATAATGGAAAAGGCTGATCGAGGAGAATAGGAGTTTAGACTAGGCTCAAGTAATGTGACCATACTGAGAAAAATAATGAGAGTTAAATAACTTGACAATGAATGTCATCAAACGGGAGGAATGCCTTTCTCAAGGTCATACACACACGGACATTCTCTTGACTCATGAGTGCCTAAAAGGTATTTCATCAAATATCTTGGATTCTTGACACCCCATATTCCTAATTTGTCAAAGGTGGAGTATGGCTAATTAAACCTCTTAGGTCTAGATTAGGTAATCACATACCAATTAAAGCTCTATCTTGTTAATTATTAACATCATCGAGTGTTTTAAAAAAAAAACATCATCAAGTCAAGTTTCATCGCTCCTATTCAATCAATTCAAAGCCAGATTCATATAAACATGCCTAATCCTCATCCCTATCCTCTTCCTAGGAGACTACACACGTATGATTATTATGGAAGCAAGCATGGATTCAAAGACAAAATAGAATTCCATAACAACAATAAACAATGAATCAAAGTAGCAAAGCAAACAAGTAACAAATTGCAATGAATTTAAGGAATAAAATTGGAATTGACTTAGCTAATTAGAAGTAGAATTGCAATTGGAAAACAAGAAATAAATCCTCATTCTCTTCTACACTCTTATTTCTTCATACACAATGAATAACATAATTGGCCTATTCAAGCAATTCATATCCAAAATTGATTTTCCACACTTTAGGAACTTCAAAACATGCTGGCTATGGGGTTCAAACCCATGCGCACTTGGGTGCAGAAGATCTTAAGTCTTCCCCATTAACCTCTCGGGCAAACCAGCTGATGTTTGCTATTCTCCTATCCTTCTTTCTTGTAAAGTATGTCCTATAGCCCCATTACAACCTCTTAAGTTCTACGTGATCCTAGCTGTCTAAGTTAATGTATGTGCAATGATTGTGTGTGAGCTTTGGTGTGTGCAACATAGCCAAGTTGAAGGGTTTGAGGTAGAGTGAGCAAGGGAATATATGCTGCTTTCTTGTCTATAGCCAGCAACTCTAGCATCAATATATGTTTTCCCTTGTCACTTTTGCTGAGTTTATCCTAGAACCAAGTTAAAGCTCTTCCTCTTTTTGCTTGAGCTTGGGCTTCTCCTTGAAGAACTAGGCCTTGAGAATTTAAATATAATGCTAGTTTGGACTTCTCAGCCGGTTAAAGATTTGGAGTATCAAAGTTCATAGGCTCCTCTTTGACTTGAGTTTAATTTGTTGCATTGCCATTTGACATACATCTAGAGGATTGAGTGGAGAGATTTTGCTTCATTTATATAAATTTTAGGCAACAGCAGCAAACTCAATGTTTTGTTTTCTCATATTAGGGTGTTTGGCAAATACTCGTTCGCGGATTTGATTAGCTGATAGCATTAGCTGGTTGTAGAAAAATGTTTGATAAATTAGCTTATAGCTGATTATTATATTTAAATGACCTTTTAAGGATATAATTTATATTCTCAAAAAGTTGTTTTGAGCAGCATTTTGAATTTTAATGTTTTAGAGCAGTAATCTATTACAAAAAGTTGATTAACAAGACGCTCATATTGACTCTTTAACCAAGTCAAATCAAACAACTAATAATGGTTAAACAAGCTAAAATTGACTGATAAGCTAGCTATGCTACCAAATAGGGCCATTGTCTATGGGCTATGGCACCCCGTATATCTCCCATTGACAGAGAAAACTTTGCATAAAACTCAAGGACTATCTTGTTAAAGAAACTAAGTGCAACTCAGCAAAGATGCTGATCACATTGAGTTTTTTCCATGATTGCTACTACTAAGCTCTCCCCATAACTAGTTTGTTGGTGAAGAAGATTGCAGACATTGAGTTTCCATGGTTGGAGATTTGTCCCAATGCAACTCTATTATGGTTTTCATGCTCATCATCTTGGGACATATGCCTAGCTCGCTACTTCCATCTCCTTCTAGTAAGGATTGCCATCATCATCATCATCATCATTATGAGGTTGTTGAATTGAAGGTCTTCATACTCTAATGGAGCTTTTCCCTTTAAGACCTCAGCCTTTTGTTCTTTGATTAATTGGATGGTCCATATATGGGAGTAAATTTGAATGGTTATATGCTTTGTGCTTAAATTGTTTCAATCCATTTCATATCAATAATCTTTGGGGAGACTTAATTATAAGCAACATGATGACTAATTTGCTCTATCCTTATGCGCTTGGTAAAAAGAAATTTCATATGACATAGTTTTGAATTGTTAAATCTTATGATCATCATGCTTAAGGGAGGAAAAATATTTCAATTGGCCTGGTGAAATGAATACTAGTAGTGAAGACACTCATAGTGATGAACTGATGATAGTAGAAAAGAAACAGAAATTAAAACAATAAAATCGATTTAAAAATAGTAGGATAGATAGGTGTGTAAATAGTATGAGTAGATAGATAATTAATTAAGTGAAGTTAAATTTTGAGAATAATCACAATGATGAATATAGATAATGTTTTGTATAGTTTTGTACTTTGAAACTTTTAGAAAACAAGAAAAAAAAAGTTTTTAAACGAAAAATAGTTTTTAAAAAATTTGTACTTTTCACTTTTTAAAAATGAAAAAAAAAAAGTTAGTAAACGCACTCTGAAATTATAAACAAAATAAAGTATTTAAATATTAAGCCAAGTGGTTGACAAATCACTTTCAAAAGAGGAATAAAAAAAATAAAAAATAAAAAAAAAGAAGAAGAAAAAAGAGTGACGTGAAGCATAAAAGGGCCACATGGCGATCAGTTTCCTAAGCTGAACGCACCAGAAACATGAAGGCATGTGGAGAAGAAGATTCAGCCATCCACTTTCTTTAATTTTCTTTTTCTTTTTACCAAAAAAAATATTGTTTAATTAAAATAATTCTATTTATTTGTTATTATTATTATTATTATTATTATCCAATAAAGACATTTCTTTTCAGAAAATAAAAACAAATATTATATAATTTAAAAAATAAAATAAATCCAAGGAGTGTAAGGAGGAGCAGAACATGGCTTCATCTTCCAACTAATAAAGTCATGTGATGCTGCGATACTGCCTTGTCTTGGGTTATATAAAATTGGTACTTGGGTGGTCCCACACCACTCTCCCCATCAGGTTGGTCGGTCCCACCATTCAGTTGTGTTCCGATGGAAATTTTTATGTAGATACTCCAATCATTATAATATATCATCTTGTAAAGTGAATTACTAGTATAATGTATATTTTAATATAATGAATGTACATTATTTATATATTAAATATTCATTATTTGAGTATTAGAGGTTTATGATTTATTATATTATCAAATAATGAACTTTTAGTACACAAGTACTGTATCTTCGCTACACTAAAAATTTATTATGTCAATAATCTATCATATAATTTACCTAGATATTCCTCCCCTAGATACACTACTCCAATACTTATATTTTACTGCTATTTTTATTCTACTTTTAGTTTTTTTTTTTCTTCTTTTAAAATCTTTTCCTCTTTACTTTCCAAATTTTATACAATTATTTGCAACTCGATTTGTTTGAAATCGTTTGCAAAGTGTTTGTGTGTGTATTTGAATCATGTCAAAATATATATGTAATGTAAAAACATGAGAGAGAGAGAGTCATATAGTTTTTCGATGGGTGGTGTAATCCATGTAAATTCACACTCTTCTTTTTAAGGGGAATTTCAATGTATATTTGTTATACAATAACAAGTGAGTAGGGCTGGATTTGAAGGTGTGCAAAATGCCCAATAGCACATGACTTCAATTTTTAGAGGGCTTAATATTTATTTTGACCTAGCTACTTAAGAAATAAAAAAAATTACAATTAATCCTAAAATTCATTAGTTTTTTCCCAAATCACTTCTCTCTCTTAATAGTTAGGACCTAATTAATAGAGCATGGCAAAATCGTTATATTTTCCCAACGGAACAAATGATGTCTCAAGCCCTAAATCTACCTAGATAACTTGAAACATGTACTATTCATCACAATACGGTAATACTGCTTGAGAAATTGATTCTTCCCACTAATAGATTGTTCTACTTGATTACATTCCAAACGATAGCAGCAGCCCAGCAAGTAGCCACTAGCCACAGTTTCAATATTTTAAAAAAAAATTGTTTGTTTGGACTTTGGAGATAGTAGGATTCTTATAGTTTTTTTTTTTTTTTAGTGGTGTTGTTACTATGAAGTGCCAATTTGCCAAGACAATGAAGACATCAGGCTGTTTCAATCTTTTTTTTTTTTTTGCACTTTAATTTTACATGTGTTTACTCCCTGTTGGAGTATTGTTGTTTGGTTTCAATTGCATATTTTCATATTAGGGTTCCGACAAGACAATGAAGACATCAAATTTCTTCTTTATATTGGAAAATAATATATAAATAAAAATAATATATTTTACAACATTGGTTTTAAAGATTATATTGCGATTATACTTTTGGTAGTGCCTCATTTATTTACAAGAACGGAACCACAAAAATTCTAAAACCATCATGTTCTTTTACGAAACTTGATCACAAAGTCATTCCATTACTCAACTACGATCAAGCAGTTCTAAATGCATCAGCATTACAGAAAATTATAAAAATATCTGGACGAACCAGATATGTCCGGCTATCCGTTGTTATGCCGTGGACCCAGGTCCACCTTGCAATGTGGACCTGGGTCCAATACGACGCCGTTTCACAATTTTTTTTTTTATTTTTTTAAATAAAAAAAATTAACGGCGTTAACGGCTCTTCATCGCAATAGAACACAAACTCTATATTCACAGACCCTATACTCCATATTCACAATTTGAAAACTCCACATTCACACATTACAGGGCTATATGTTTAGTAACTATAATATCACTGTTATGCATTCACACATTCAAAACTCTATATTCACAGGTCCTATACTCCATGTTCACAACTTGGGAACTCCACATTCACACATTATAGGGCTACAAGTTGCTAGAACTCTGTTAACTCTACTACATATTCACACATTCATAACTCTACATTCACGAATTCTATACTCCATATTCACAATTTGAAACCTCCACATTCACACATTTTAGGGTTGCTAAAACTCTGTTAACTCTACTACAGATTCACACATTCATAACTCTACATTCACAAATTCTATACTCCATATCCACAATTTGAAACCTCCACATTCACACATTTCAGGGTTATATGTTTGATAATTTTTATTTTTTTTAGAAAAAAAAAAGAGTGAAACGGCGTCGTATTGGACCCAGGTCCACCTTGCAAGGTGGACTGGGTCCACGGCATAATTTGCGACATCCACCTGAGAAGGCTATCGCGCCAAATCTACGCTCAATAAGTCTCTGTGTGTGTGAAAATTGCAATTTTAATTAGGCAAAATGTATATTGAATTATCAATTAAGTAAAAGGTTAATAGGATAATGGCCGAACCCTTAAAATCAACAACAAAATTCTGGCAGCATATGTTGATGGCCAATCTTGTATCAGGGACACCTTGTTGGATACGAATAATTTTCATTTTCATTCATGGGTCCTAATTCCTATGTCCGTTACGACTTTTAACAAAATCCAAAACACGAAACACTCCAAATATATATAAAGGAATTCAGAATTAAAGGTTTAGAATGGTTTTCAAATTCCATTTTCATACGTATGGACCTCTTATATCCAATAATTAATCAAATTAGGTTTCAAATTAATAACTAATATGTAGTCAAACTACAACTAGATTTTATATGAAGGAGCTCTCTAATGTCTTTTATCCATTTAAGAAATTTGGAATTCACAACTTTATTGGAAGACATGTTTTGTAGGATCAAAACTTTATCTGGTTTCATTACACTTGTGTAGCAAAACTCGACTCTTCGAGCTACAACCCAACAATCACTCAGCACCTGTTGGCTCTGATATCAATTGTAAAATCAAACACTTATCACTAAGTTGGGATCAAAATGTATAGCTAGTAACAAATGCATTCATAACTTTATTTCCTTATATTTGCGTAGCGGTTAGTGCTGCAATCCGATCTTGCTGAACTCGCCTCTCCGAGCCACAGTCGAAGAGTTTTACTTGACTGGCTAGATAGTATAAGCCAAGTGTTTATAAAAAAATGGAGTCTAAGATCCGTCCCGTCTCACAGATTGAGACTCGTGAAACGGATCCACACAATTCTTACCCTTAAAAAAAATCAGTCTAAGAAGATTACGGTAGAAAGCATTAGGCGTAAATTGAGGGTGGTGATGGAGACATGTAACCTCCACCTTGAATTTTAATGGCAATGGTGCACATCAATTGTCACTTTGAGTAATGCAACCTCTTCAATAAAACTTTACCTTGCTTGGGCTATTGGGTTTACTTGTGGTATGGGACATGGGTTTTCATTCTTTTGTATTTCCCCCAACTTTTACTAAGTTTTTTGCTCATTTTGAGGTTGCCAATTATTCTATTCATTCACGTGAAGGTAACTTTCCAATCAGCCGCAATTAAGCTAAGAATGTAATCTTAAAAATAAATATTAAAAATCAATCATTGAATTTATACGAAAAGGTTTGTGTCCACAGTTTATTTAATTAAGTGTAGGGAAGAGTGAAGAGGATGTATATATAAAATTTTCACTATAAGAGGCTGCTTAGTTGACATTATATGTTTAAGGGTCTCATGTCATAGAAAGAAATGCTATATATATCATTCTTTGGTTTGGGAGAGTATAAAATTATTAAGAGGTCAGGTAGTATCATGAGAGTCTTAAAATTGATTTTATAGTTCATTTCACCCACACTTAGTATCCCATTTATCTAAATTTCAAGTCAGCTAAGATCACAAAGCGCGTGACAGGATAATTGGACAAAGCATCGGACCCAATCCGACGCTCTTGGTTTAACCCGTCAGAGCAGTGAAGGCAATCAAATAAGTAACGGTCAGAGTCAAAAGAGTAGAACAATACACTTAAAAGCAGATCAAGGAGCACATGCATTTATTATGAGCACCACCTAATTAAATAGCAGGAGTTATATGGAGGATCAACACACTTATGGAGGAGAGCGCCTTAATTACTATAGAACAGAACCATTATTGAGAGGAGCCATTGTAGTTATTAGGTAGCCTTGTAATCATTAGTTATTATCTCTTATAAAGTCTGATCCCATGTAGCAAGAGGGGGGACGCACTCTGAGATCTTGTACTCATACTCTTAGCAATACAAACTATTCTATTTGTCTCTATTTACTTATACTCAAATATATCATTTGGTAACATATTTACTTTCAACGAATTTACTCAGTGCACACTCTCGAGTAGTGCCCTCTGAGATCTTGTACTCATACTCAAAACTCATCCAAAGAATTTAGCCAATTCCCATCCACAAAGACAATTCATTCATCACCCACTACCTTGAGTGAACAAATTGAGTGCGGCTTCCCTATCCCCATGGCCTCTCCTCCATGCACAAGCACAAGCACTTGTTCTTGACAGTTGCACTGTGAAAGCAATTGATCTTTGTTTCCTCCAAATTATTGATCAATGGTTTAGTCAGTTGTCAATTAACATGGATAGTGATTTGATAAAACCAATTTTGCTCATGTTTGTAGGCTAGGGAACTAGATTAGATACAAGTCACACCAACAACAATATATGTATAGTGGTATATAGGCAGTAGAAATAGATGGGAGCTAAAGCATATATATAGAACACACTTTTCTTGAGGCAAGTAGAATCTAAGATAGTTGTTTAATTTGTTACTTATGATAAAAATTATAATACGCATTACAGAAAATTTAATACCAATTTGAAATGAATAAATTGTTACTTATAATAGATATACTGTAATATTTATATGTGAAATTGTGAAACTATTTAAGATAAAATGATTGTTAGTAATGATAAATATTGTAATGCTTAGAACTGAAATTGTGATAATTACACATCCAATTATCTAAAAATTGATCATCTCACAGATAAAGATTTATGAGATTGTCTCACACACGTTTCTGCCTTATTAAAATTAATTGAATTTAAAAAAAAATGAAATGGAGTAGAGAAAAAGGTGCAGGCAGGATAGGAAAGAGAGAGGAAGGAGAGGGAAGGAAAGGACATGTCTAAAGCTGTGGCATTCAAAAAGTTGATTTTGTGGTAGAAGAGAGGGTGGGGTAGCTAATATGTATTCCAATAGTTATACTAGGTGTCCGGGTCTACTTCGCAAACTGGACCCGTCATAAATTATGAATATTTAGTTTTGAACATTCAGTATATAAATTGTGAACATTTATGTAAACTATGTATGTTACACCGAATTCAACTTGGGTCCACCGAATAATTTGCCTATGTATTCTTCCGGATCCGGAGCTATACTACGAGAAATTTTGCTTGCTTAATTGATATGTTTCACTTTCATTCTATTCCGCGTGTCAGTCACTTAGTTGAATAGTAATAGGAGAGTCTCATTTTTTTTTTTTCAATTTTCAAATTTATGGTGTGGTGAACAGTCACTTTATAACATGTTTTGCAAAATTTCCTTGCTTGGGTATCACGAGTTCATATTTCCATAAATTTGAGTGGATAATTAGTTCATATTTGAGAAATATATATAGTTTCATTCCTAAGTCCTCACACTTAATTTGTCCCACTCCCCATCTTAACCCAACCCAAAGTAATTTATGGGTGAAGGATCAGATGGCTAAACTCAATATCCCGCCATCAAAATATAGTACTGATCGATTGCTACACATTTATAATAAAAGAAAGTTACGCATTCGCTATTAGTCGCCATCAAAATATAGTACTGATTGCTATACATCTATAATAAAATAAAGTTACGCATTCGCTATTAGTTATAGTTTATTGCGTAATGATAAGCGTTTGATCATTACAATTGACATTTAAGAAAAAAAAGTAGTAATGTTCACTTTCCTAATTAAAAACTACTAACATTTTACTTTCACAATTTACCTTTCACAGCAAGTTTGGTTCACAATGAATTTTATGGAAATAGATCGAAATACTATTCCATAAGGAATGAAATAGGCAAAGAATATAACATGAATTGTATTCTATTGTTTGGTTCGTTGAAGGAATAGTTCATTCCCGAAAATAAAAGGCATTAACAAACAACGTAATAGAGTTGCTCTCAGAAATGTCATTCCATTGCAGACCTATTCTGCGAATCAAACATATTATTCTTTTAAATTTTTTAATGTGAATCACAATTCAATCACTAGGATATATAAATTTAAAAATAGTATTATATTTTATGTATATTCTTAAATATTGATTATCTCTTACAAATTGGGAAGGAGTAATCAGTGTTGCAAAAATCCCGCCTAAGTGTCAATTAATCGGTGCCTAGGCGCTAGGCACCAGCCAGCCACCTAGTGTATCACCAAAATCGATGGTCTAGGCAGCTGACAAGCTAGGCGCTAACAGCCTAGGCCCCCTTGGGCCCTTGGCACCGACTGGGCCGCCTAGGCACCGACTAGACCACCTAGTCGGCAGATTAACTATTGTTCTTTTTTTTTAAATGATTTATTTCATTCAAAACGATATTGTTTTTGGGTAAATAACTCTAAATTGTTCAAATTCTAGATATTTTTAAGTTAATATTTAATATATTAATATTAACTATTAAAATATTAACTAATTTATAGTTATTAAGTCTTAAACAAAATTAAAAAATAAATAAATAATTACACAAACAGCTAAGCGCCGATTAATCGCTGCTTAGGCGTCCTAGGCGTTAGGTGGTCCCCGAGAACCCAAGGAACGCCTAGCAATTTTTTCAACAATGGGAGTAATAATTAATAAATAAATAATTAGTTGAGGTTAAAGAGTTATATTTAGAGAGAGGAATTGAAGATATGACATAGAAAATGAGGATACTCAAAAAAGAGATAGAGTTGGGAGGTGAGGGTGGGAGGGGGGCAAAAAGACAAAAGAGACTAGGTTTGTAGGGTTATGAAAGAAATGAAAGATGGATGGTTGGTTGGTTGTTTGGGCATTTTCCAAGAACACAAAAACCCCTCCCCCTATACTATTTCCCCTCGTTGATTAGCTTCTATTCCTTTTTCCTTGTGAATGAATGAAGGAATGACTGGGTGGTGAAAGGGGAAAGCTAAGGGTGGATGGAGAATGGATGGGAAAGGGCTAAGTCTAAATGCATGATACTTGTTGGTGGGTTAGCTGGCAACCCCTGCCCCCTCCCTAGGACCCATCCCCAAGATTCCTGACCATTTTCTCTGTTTAAAAAATTAGAGACTTAAAGAAACTTTTTTTTTTTTTTTTTATAACACAAATGGGTCATTCAATTCAAATTGAATCCAGAATTTTCATCGTCGAACAGAGTGACTAATCACATCGCTGAACCATCAAACAGAGTGACTAATTCCCTTGTTGAACCATCAAACAGATCAAAGTGACTAATCCTCTTGCTGAATTGTAGGTACATCTGTAAAGGATTATGAGTTCAACTAAACTAGTTATAATAATTATAATTTGCCAATATTTTAAATCATAGGTAAAATAAGAGTATGAAGGCCAGGGTTAGTGTAAAGGATGGGATGGGAATACAATAGGGAAAAAAATAGAAAAAAAAAAAGTAGCTGTATAAGGATGGGATCAAGATAGAATGGATCAAAACATTATTAAAACATAAAAGACTAGTAGTAACAAAAATTAAATTTAAATGTATTTAAATGAGTAACCAATCATATATACCTAAATGAATAAACTTATTAGCAAATGGATGGTATGGACAACTCATTTTTCAATCTTGTTAAGAAACCTATTACATTGAGAAAGCTATACATATAATAATGAATATAATCATAGTATACATGCAAACACTATCTTAATGAGTCTGCTAAAACATTTATTTAATTTAATAATTTAAGACCCATGATGATAAAATGTGTGGATTGGATCCCTTGTACAGATTAGGATCTGATCGGTGCCTAATTGCGTGAGTTGCGATTTACTTCTGCAATGACTTTAGTAAGAAGGGTTGTGGGATTAGAACTAGTCGGGTTAAATTGGGATTACCTAAGAAGAAAAAAAATGTAATTCACTTAAAAAATCATTAGGGAAAATTAGTTTTACCCACTTTGCTTGTAAAATCATATTTTATGAAACCATTTTCCTCTCCCTGTTATCAAAGAATCAATTGCCCTCCTAATCTTAATGTCAAGACAACTGTCAATGCAGAAACCTACACACTGCCCACTTTTGTCACTGAACCAAAATAAAAATAAAAACATTTTAAAATTCCATATAGGTCAATAATAATAACTTTTACCATTTTTTTTTCTCTAACAACCAGCGCTAAAAACGAAAATGTTATTTGTAATGGATTTTTATTTCAAATAATATAATGCACCAAATGATATTGTTGAGTCCAGTCTTTTGAATTTATTCACTATATATGAACTTTTTCAATCTTATCATGAGTGAATAAAATAAAATCATATGAAATGATTAAAAAAAAATTTAAGCATGTATGTTGGTAAAATACATGACTATGTTGAACATATAATATATAAAATATAAAAATGCAATTCAACTATCAATTTAGACTTTAATTTTAAGTGTGACGAAACACATTATTCAATTTCCTATCAAAGTCATACACCTACAAAATGTTAGAGACTAAAGTCTACATGTTGATTGGAGTCCATCAAAAAGTAATCCGTCCGCACACATGAGAAACTACATGTTAAACATATAATATATAAAACATGCCTTCCGGAACTTAGTGTAGTTGGTTCGTTGCCAACTTAATTAAAAGTCATGATTGGAGGCGATAGTGTGTTGGGAGAGGGCAGGATGCCAAAAAGTTTGGATTGAATCACTTGTATGCACACGAAGACTAGGATCTGATCAGCGGACACACATAGGCACACACACATGCACATATATATGTAACATAACTGTACAATTTAACTCTCATTATAACTTTTAATTGAAATGAAACACAACTCACTAATGTCAAAAGAAACAAATATTATAATATAATAATATTGCAATATTTTATGTCTTATACTATACCTACTCTATAACGTAACTTAATGTAAAATTACTTTTAGGCTGCATGGTAAAAGGGTAACAATTAAAATTAATATAAAAATCCTAAAATTCACTCACCTCTCTCTAGAAACAGATATAGAGACCCAAATATATATAGGTAAAGAAAAGGAAAAAAGGCTTTGTTGAAGCTGATAAGGTATATAAGCAAACCATCCACCACCCAAAACTTGAATCCATCCATCCATACTCTCTCCTCCGCTCCCAATCTAACACCATTATTTTTTTTTCCTTTTTATTTTTCTCTTTTCTTTTGTTTGATGTTAACTGAAAGAAATATTCTTGAAAACAACTTTTCTTCTCTATTTGCTTGCACAACTAAGAGATCAAAGTTGTTCCTGTATATAAGCCTAGCTTGGATTGTTTGATCACTCTTCCAAGCATGAATCAAAGCCAAAGATTATCATGAGTACTTGCATTGAAATGGCTTTCTTCCCCACCAATTTCATGCTCCAAACTCCCCATGAGGATGACCATCAACCCTCCACTTCTCTCAACCCCCTCCTCCCCTCTTGCACTCCTCAAGATTTCCATGGTTCTCTCTCCCTCCTCTCTCTCTCTATATATATATATATGTGTGTGCGGGCACCCACGAGCAAGAACCCCCGGGACATAGCTCAGTGGCAAAAGACTGGGTGTGACTGTGGTGACCAGCAAATGCCTGGGTCTGAATCTTGGGAAAAAGCAAGCACTCAGATCACTGTGTCGAGCGCCTTGGGGCATAGCTCAGTGGCAAAAGACTGGGTGTGGCTGTGGTGGCCAGCAAATGCCCTGGTCTGAATCTTGGGAAAAAAATAAGCACTCAGATCACTGTGTCGAGCACCCTAGAGCATAACACAGTGGCAAGTGGCTATGGTGACCAGCAAATGCTTGAGTCTAAATTATGGGAAAAAAGCAAGCACTCAGATCACTGTGTCACTGAGGCGCATCATAACCCACGATTTAATTTACATCTTTTTTTTTAAAGGCAAATTAAGTTTGTTGTGATCTTTCTTATGTGTTGCAGGAGTGGCATCATTTCTAGGGAAGAGATCTATGTCATTTTCCGGGGTGGAGACACCAAATTGTGAAGAAGCACATGGCGGAGAGGATGATCTGTCAGATGATGGGTCCCAGGCAGGGGAGAAGAAGAGGAGATTGAACATGGAGCAAGTGAAGACTCTTGAGAAGAACTTTGAGCTGGGAAACAAGCTTGAGCCTGAGAGGAAAATGCAGCTAGCCAGGGCCCTTGGGCTGCAGCCTAGGCAGATTGCCATTTGGTTTCAGAATAGGAGGGCAAGGTGGAAAACTAAGCAATTGGAGAAAGATTATGAAGTCCTTAAGAGACAGTTTGATGCCATCAAATCTGAAAATGATGCCCTCCAAGCCCAAAACCAGAAGCTTCATGCAGAGGTATATATATATATTCATCTTTTTTTTTTTTTTTTTACCCATTTTTGGATCTTGAAACCATCTTAATTGGGATCTATCTATGGATCAAACAAATTCAATTCTATAATATTTAATTGGCCTGGGTTGGTTAAAACATCAAGTCACATAATTTGTAGTATTGTTAGACCACACTGTTCATGATTGGTGATTTAGTGTCATCATATCAATAATCATAATATGATAATCATTGAGTTATGATAACATACATCTTTTAGTTGTTCAATACAAAGGAATGAATATATCCAATACTAGCTTAGTTAATTAGCTAGCTTGTGTTTAATTTAAAAGTAATTGATCATCAGAGGTAAGTATGAGGGGATAAAGTGATGGGCTATCTCTAGAGTTTTTTTTTTTTTTTTTTTTTTTTTCCTTTTTTTTTTTCGGGCATAGGTAAACCCTGAATTGTGACCCTAGTCGACAAAAGATTACAATGAAGTAAACCAGTCTAGATTATCCATAGCTGACCGGCTCAAACCAAGGGGACAAAGATAAGGATTCAAACTCGTGACCTTGATTTTGGTTGGGGTTACCTCTTGTAGAGTATTTATTGGGGCTAGGGGTGAGGTGGGTCAGCAACAATGCATCGTTTTGATCTACCGATACTAAATAAGAACAAGAATTTTTACAGAAAGTTTTTATTATTATTGATCAATCGCGTTTACAAATTACAAGATCAGGGAGATAGTCCTAGTTAGAGCAAGACTGGTAACTCTATGCAGAGATAGAGCGAGAATCCTAAAATCTATAAAATACAGAACCGTAACAAGATCAACTTGGGGTTTTGTTTTGTTTAATTTAATTAATCTTCACATGTATGTATGTATATATGTTTTTGAATTGAGAATAAATCAAAAGTGGTGGCCTGGCTCTCAGATAATGGCACTGAAGAACAGGGATCACCAACCCACAGAGTCCATAAACCTGAACAAAGAAACAGAAGGATCATGCAGCAACAGAAGTGAGAACAGCTCAGAGATCAAGCTGGACATCTCAAGACCCCCAGCCATTGATAGCCACCCCCCAATCACTCCCAATACCAGCAGATCTCTCTTCCCACCCAACACTCTCAGTAGGCCAGCTGGGATGGCCCACCTCTTCCATCACAACCCTTCATCCTCCTCAAGGCCCCCTTCATCATCAGATCTCCACCCTCAATCTGTCAAAGAAGAAACCCTATCCAGCATGTTCTGTGGCATTGATGACCAGTCAGGGTTTTGGCCATGGTTGGAGACACAACACTTCAATTAAGTCCCTATGGTGATCCATCCATCATTATTATTATTTTTACTTCTTTTATTTCTTGGGTTTGTTGAGTGCATTTTCATATAAGATTTGGGGCTTAATTAGTTTATGAGAGTTCTTTCTTTGTATGGTGTATAAATTAAAGTAGCAAACTTAAGAAGTATTACTTTTCATGAATCCTTTTTTTTTTTTTTTAATCAGATCTTTATGGGGAAATAATAATTGAAAAGATGTGTCTTTTGCATTACATTATGCCATGTTTCTTATCTACCAATCCAAGGCTGTGTGTTTATTAATGTCCAAACTATTTTCATTTGGTGCAATAATTATATGTAAGAGATTTGGCTTAGGTCAACTGGTATTACTTAAATTATATGATGGTAATAATTTATGGGCAAATCTTAGGACATCTTCAGAGGGAATAATAATTAAGAAAGATGTGTCTTTTTGCATTGATTGCCCATGTTTTCCACATCTAGGAAGGAAGAAAGGATTGGCCCACCAAAAATATTCCAAACTTTATTTATACTTCTTCATTCCAATTTTACGTGTCTGGTTCGAAATTTGACAAAATTTTATATTATTAAATTTAATATTAATATATAAAATCTATATATTTAGAAATTATAATAAAAATACTATTAAATATAAAAAATATTAATTTGACATATAAATAATAAACCTGACTGATAAATTGAAACACAAGTATATGCTAGTGATTGCTTAGCATGCATGATTCCTATCAATTAATATATGGAGTAATTTGTATTTTATTTTATTGTATTATTTATTTATTTTGTGTGGTTTCTTGCTTTGGGATCATGCCCTTGTCCTTCACTGCCCCAAAAGTAGTGTTGTCCTTTTTCTTTTGGTGCTAAATTTCATGGCTTGCTACGTAGCTCAATATCAATCTTACTTTTAATTGCAACTTGTACGTCACAGCATGGTGCGGTGGGAATTGTCCTTACATTTATTTTTGGAATAATTTTACTTATAATTCATGATTTTTGTGACACTCTCATATTTAGTATTTAATTTTTAATTTAACCATATTTATTCTTATGTTTTTATTAAACCACTAGATATTTTGATGAGTAGGCTCTAACTATAAGAGATACATTTAATCTCAACTCGTGATATATTTAGGCTAATTAATTTCCATTCGCACTGAATGGTCCAATTAAAGGGTCAAGTGCTGACCATATTAATTTTTCTATATGAGAGGGAGCTTTATCCTCTCGACACATTTTAAAGTATGAGAATGTACTGTTACTCACGCTAACCAAACTGGTAAAAAGGAAAAGAAACTTGAGATTTTAAGGGTAAGAACTAAGAAGTTTACTATTTACATTTTACCCCAACATGCAGAGGAAACATTAACAGCAGCCTTTGGTAAGAGTGCGTAGGCGTAGGGTGGGAGGGGAAGAGTATCAAACACACATTCCGAGGAGGGGAAGAGGACAAGCAGAGAGAAGAGTGGAAGAAAACAAAGAGAGTTGGAAATGGTCATTCTCGTGAAGGGGACGTTGGCAAACTTGTGCTGACAAGTGACAATGAGAGGGGAATTCAATCCACTATAAACAAATTTTAATATAATCAAGAAAAATATATATATGAAATAGATGATGTGAAATAGTAATTGTTGAAAAATTAGTTCAACATGATATTTTAAGTGGTTATTTTAAAATAAAGTTTTGAGTGAGGTATATATATGGTTTAGATCAAGTTAAAATGAATTCATGTTTGTTTTTAGAAATACTATGATTCTTTACAAGATAGTATCTGTTATATATTTTTTCAAACATTTTCAGTTCAAAGAATCTAAGCCCGCACAATCGGAGTTCGAACCTATAATCACTCATTTGAATTCATGATTTTTAGATGTGAGGTTTATTTTGATATATATTATACACCCAATTGATGCAATTAAGCCAATTAGTCTATAAACATGCATCAGGTAAAAAAACATGGCAAAAGTGACATGAAATTAATTTAAAAAAATAAAATAAAAAAAGAAAGACGAAACATAATTTTTTTATATTTAAAATTTTATTTTTTGAATAAAAATGTCACCTTCAGACATTTTTATTGGTTATCTTATGATAACATGATAACCAACACAATTGTATCAATTTAATAAGGTGTCTAATTAAACCTTTTTTAATAGTTCAAGAGTCTACTATATATTTTGTACTAAAAAAAAAGGGTCTACCATTTTGTTTAAGTTTGAGACTCTGAACATTTGTCATATGATTATTATAAATATTTAACCACTATGCGTCCTAGTTCTAGTCCACATTTACTTCGTTTTATTTAGAGTTAAAAGATGGGGAAAAAGAAAATCAATCCAGTCTACAAGTTCAAATTGAAAATGATGCGTTGCAAGTTGTCCAAGAACTTAGTGAGGATGAGGGTGTTTGTTCTTTTAACCTCTTAATTTTAGATATTAAAGATATGTGAGGTTCTTTGTCACACGTAACTATATCTCTCATGTTAAACGTACTATGGACATATTTGCCCATCTGTTAACTAGGGAAGCATGTTCTATGTCTGTACGTCAGAAGAGAAGATCGACCCTCTTTCTTTTATTGTCAACGATCTGTATCATGATTTGAGTTAATGAAAGTGCTACTTTTTCTTTTAAAAAAATAAATAAATAGACCGGACCGGAGAGACATAAATAGTTATCATTGTATATCATCCTATAATAAAATGAATTAGGGCTACATGTGGGGCAATTCTAGCCAAATTGATTGACTAATATCACAAGACAAAATTTATTCGATGTACACTCTCGAGTAATAATTGTAGGTTTCTCTCATCAAGGAGGAGTTGCGCTCCCAGGTTAAGAGTATGGTGTGACTTGAAATTTTTGTGCACATAATAAGACAGCAGACTGACCGAAAAGCTATTCGTGCCGATTCGCAATTTACCACCTTCAGAAATTCTAGAGAAGGGTTCTTGTTGGTTAAGATTAATTTGGCGTAAACTCAGAAATCTATAAACCAGGAAAAAAAAATAGGAGGGGATGCATGCTGTGGTGTACAGCATGTCACTTTCTTCTTTTTTTTTCTTTGCTTTAGTTGAGTTTACAGGACTTCACTGTACACTATACTCTTCTTTCTTTTGGAGTGTTCATGTGTGATAAACCAAGAAAGTGAGAGAATATATTGTGAGTAAGAAAAATGAACATGTGACCTACTGCCACCCACTGCCCATAATAGCATCCAATATTATAGCTACCATCTTACACTCCCCATCATGGGTGCCTTACAATTTGCAATTCTTGATAATTGAACCAATCTTCAAAAGTAATGGACATCTGAACTCATATTATTATTATATTAACAAAGTTTATTTTGCATATCAAATAGATTTTTTTTTTCAAAATTAACAAGGTTGAATTTATATTCAAATCCTCCATTTGAAAGAAGTTTTAGATTTGAGTCTCATCACTTTGTATATTACAAGGGTGAATATTCTTGTTGGGTTTTCTATCCCCCGAAAAGTTTATGGGCACTATTTATTGGCTTGAAGGGTGTTAAATTAAAGCAATGGTGTTGTTGTTGGACAAAAAAAGTAATAGTTTATGAAGCGCTTATCACTATGCTAAAAGTCATAGCGAGTAGTATTGAAGGCACAACTGCTGGACTCGACTCTCTGAGTTGTAGTCCAACAATCACTTTCGAACCCGCAACCCTGATTCTGTTACCAATTGTAGGATCAAACGCTTATCATTGTGTCAAAAGTTATAGCTAGCTAGTAGTGAATGCGCAATTTTATTTCTAACTTTATACTTGCGTAGCAATCAACGCAACAGTCTGATGACAGGATGCTAGACTTGTCTCTCAAATTCCCAGTTTCATGTCTTAAAATAAAAGTAACACTTAATATGTAGTGCTTACTCTATAAATTATACTATCAAAGGAAGCTTTAGATTTCAAATTATAAGTCAAAATTGAGTCAAATTAGCTATAAAAAGAGTAAATGACAAAAATTAATTGGGAGGAGAGATTAGAGTAAATTAAAAATGATGGATCTCAGCGTTGCATTATGTTTAATCCCCAGTCAAGCACGCTTAACTATAAAGTTCTTTTAACTATTTGGTTGTCATATCCTTACTTAAAATTAAACCAATTGGTGATAAGTAGGTGGACATTAACCATTTAACCATATTCCGGTAAGCGATAACGCCACGTCTCGAATTGAGCCAGAGCTGAACTCAGTCAATTTGGTCGATACAAAAAAAATGCAATTTAAAAGTAGTAGTGATTAAAAATCAAAGGAGTATTGGAAGAGAAGTCAGCATCTTTTTGGTGTTGATTGAGTGGCCTACTCTTTTCTCCCAATCTCCTTTTCAAACATTATAGTATCATTCTTCCTTTCAATGTCTCTTTCACATTGAAAAAAAGATGTTGACTCCACCTCTGATGGTCTGATTATACCATGTGTTTGGTGCCTTCACAGAAGGTATAGACCACTACCAATAATGCCCAAATTTCACACAACCTTTTCACACAATATATGCTAAGGATCTTGTGAGCGCATACCAGAGAAATAAGAACCAATTTTAGTTTTACATTTGTAAAAATATAACGGATCTGATCAGATTTAAAAAAAAATGTGATGACATTTTTGTAATTATCATCAATTTCACTATGCAAACTTGAACACTTAAATATGCAATTTTTAACAAAATTCCATCGCATTTTTTTAAAAAAATTTGATCTAATCCGTCCAATTTTTCTAGATGTAAGACTGAGATTAGTTCTTATTTCTCTCGTAATGACTTGTTCTAATTTGATCCAATATAGAGAGAGAGAGAGAGGAGTGTGCTTAAATGAGAACTGATATCAGTCATCAATAAAAGTTTATCAATAATTGAAGATTTTAATAGAAAAACACAAGTCAATTTTATAATTATTGAAACCTTTAAGATTGCAATATTAAAAAAATTAACCCCACCCTTGACCCCATTATTTTTTAGTAACCATTAACCATTCATTTTCTTCTTAGCGGGTTTATATAAATGAAAATTCTTACTTAACACGTCACAAAATAATTGTCTATAAAAAAGAATAAATTTCCTTATGGCCAATAGTTTATCATCATGCCAAGTACGATTTTAATTGCCAACAAGCCTGGTAAATTAAAACTATTCTATTGATAATTTTATTTGGCATCAACAATAGTTGTTTTTCTCGATTTAGTCCTACACGACTTTTTGTGCTTAATTAAATCTTTGACTTTCAATACCCGAATAACAAATTAAACAAATCTCTTGACTACCATGTATTCAATCATGAACTACTCCAAGTAATTTATCTAACCGTTCTGAAACTTGACTTACAATACATTATATTATTGATGTTTATTTACAGACAATTAAGTTAACCCTGCCCTGTAGTGATTAAACCTCTTAACCAAACCAAACACTATTATTAGTAATTAAATATAATTAATATAAGGTTGACAGATGGAGCGGCACGCAGATGCGGACAGCAAGAAATAGATTAGCTAAGGATTCCAAGAAAAAACAACCTCAGAAGTTTCCTGCGTGCATGCATGAAAATTAAAGTATGTCGAAAAGCAATTCAAGAATCACAAGCTAGACAGTGCACATACATATCAATTGGGCGGGATAAACTAAAGATAATTGAGTGGATTTAGCACCTGTCTTATCAGATAACAACTAGATTAATGACAACGACATAGTCAGCCTTCTAGATTAATCATTTTATTTAAGTTAATTTACTATTATTTTACAATATATACACAGCATATAAATATATAAAAATGTTAGTTATTTTGAAATTTCAAAAATATTTACAGAGTTTAACTCTAATATCAATAGAATATTGTTTTAGGTCTGTGTGACCTTTCTACTTTAAATCTATGTGCCATTTTTTCTAGTTTGCATGCTTGTGTGTCTCCTTACAACTTGATTGGCCTTTGGATTGCTTCTATCATTTCGACATATTCTGAAAGTTGTCAAATTTTTTACAAAATTGGGACGTTCTTGGTTACGGGCTATTTTGTGATTACAGTTTGGGCAAGACTCTTTTTCTTGTTTAGACTTGGTTTAGTATTTTTGTTGTTGTTATTGTTGTTATAATGTTGACATGTTGTGGTAGCTTTAGATTCTTTTAAAGTCAGGTGTATTAGATAAATTAAAGGATGGGAAGATCAAGCTAGTAATTTGCACCAACAATTTTATAATTCTTCTTTTAACAAATAATTTTTATGGGATCATGTGAAGTTGAGATAAAATAAGTGTGGATACTTTGGTTTTTCATTAAATTAGGTGCTTAAATTCCAAAATATTTTGTCTTGTTTTTAAAAAATAATTGTTAGTGAAAAAATTAAGAAAGACTCGGTAATGGTTAAGTAGAGTGGATTAAGTGGCCACGTGCAAGTACGATTTTAGAGCTCAAAGAATAATTAAATAAGCAATTATGGGACATTTTGTTGGCCATATTTTACTAATTAATCGTAGATTAGCAATATTGTGGACTTTATTTTATTTTATTTTATTTATTTATGATATAGTGTGTCATAAATATAATGTGGCATGTGGTTGGCATTAACTTGGAATTATTATTGGATTAGTTAATATCTGATTCTCTGATATGGCTGCTATGCACGTCTACTGCATGCAACGGCTATAACATTTATTTATTTATTTGTGATGGTTTTGTTAGAAGTGGATCCACCATAAATCGGATATAGAGATACATAACGGGGTAGGAAAATAGTAATATTATTAGCTCGGTCCTCTAGGTCCAAAAAATACGTACAAAGCTCGAGATACTAATCCAAAACAGTGACCCAAATAATACATAATACAAGCTATAATCGAAATAATGAGCTAAGATTAATAAATAATACAATATAGAGACATAGAAATAATAACGTTACCGCTAGGAATCGAATCCTAGCGTGTCAGCAGGAGAGAAGACTCAAATCAATGAACCAGAAGGAGTTTGGTGAGTTAATGGATGATTTTTAAAGGGAGGGAGGATGCATATTTAGATTGTTGAAGATGCCATAGATGCTTGACAAATGTACGACATCGAGTTGCCTTCAATATTGGCCACACACATGTCCCTCCCGTACTACTTTAATTTGCTTCCAGCGCACTCCCATGCATAAGTGGAGCTTCATTCCCCTTAATACACAAGATCTTAAGTGGTTTGGTGATTTAGAATTTGTGATTGTATGTTTGAGGTCGTGGGTTTGAATCTTGTTAGTTGCACTTTTTTTTTTTTTTAATATTTTGCTCCATGCTTCTATCTTTCCTTGAAATAAAAATGGACACTGTGCATAAGTTCAACACTTAAGGTGCATTAGTTTGACACTTAAGGTGCGTCAATTCGACTCTTAAGGTGAGTCAATTTGAAATTTAAGGTGCATAAGTTCAAACTTTAAGGTGCATCAATTTGACAATGCTGGGAAGAGATCATTCGCATCCAATTGCCATGAAGCGAGTTTTTTTTCCCTTTATTTTGAGTCGTTAATCTAGATTTGATGAACGGCTCAAATCTTACTCCATTTTTCACCTAAGAGTTCCTTCACATATGAAACATCCCTATCCCTATATGTATATAGATAGATATTTAACGATAATAAATGACAAATTATTCTGTGGATTCGGGTCCACCTTACAATATGGACCTGAGTCTAAAATAAACAATTTACATATTGTATGTTCACAATTCATATACTGAATGTTCACAATTTACATACTGAATTTTCACAATTTGTATTATGAACATTCAATATGTAATTTATGAACATTCAAAATATAAATTATGACGAGTCCACCTTGCAAGGTGAAACCTGGTACATGGTATAATTATTGGTGATAAATGCATAAGTTATATTTATTATTGGACTTTGGTCCAAGATGGATGGTAAAGTCCAAATTAATATGAGTTGGGCCCAATTGCACAATAATTGTGCCATCGAAATTTGTGGGGTATTTAATTTGTCACAAATCATTTCTTGGACTAGGTCCGCATTTTATGTCGGATCCTAATTTGAAATGACATCGTTTTATATTAATTTATTAACATTCATCCTTTACTAAGTTCATAATATTTGTTTTATATGTTCTTAAGTATAAACCTTAATATACATAAACACTAAACTATAGATTAACTTATATATTTCTATTTACTTTGTAGTATGTTCATAATTCTATTTCTATATGTTCATAAAAACAAAGTTTAATATACATATTATTACACTACATGTGCAGAATGTTTAATATGGAGTAACATTTATCATGTACTATGTTCATAATATTTGTTCTATATGGTCATAAATCTAATCCTTAATGTATATAAACACTAAATCTCATCATATATATTTCTATTAACTTTTGTAGTATGTTCATATAATATTCATTCCGTATTATTTTATCCATACATGTATGCTGTTGATTTGAAAACTAATCTCACTGTTCTTGGGCTTCAGAGGAACCAAAAAAGTTGAATTTACTTTAATGAATTATTTGCAGAAAGAAGTAAAACCTGCATAGTCGGCCCATAAAAAGGTAGTTTAATTTAGAAGGCCCAAAAACATTTTGAGAAGAACAAATATGTGGCATATGTCAAATGCTGTGTTCTTTCGCAACTAGAAAGAAAATCAATATATTCCAAGTGATAATGAGAGGTAATAAGGTGGGAGTTTGAATCTCACCTCAAATATTATTGGAGTTGCACTTCTTTATTTGGAGTTGTGCTCCCGAGTTTATGGAGTTGGACTCCCCAAATAGGAGTTGTGCTCCTTGTGTGCATAGTAAGACAGAGACTGACTGAAAGACTATTCATGTGCAGCTTAGATTTAGGGCTTCCAGTGACTCTTGAGGCAAGAAACTAGAGGTTAGGATTAATCTGGTGTAAATTAGAATATTTATGTATTAAAAATGGTAAATTCTCCTATAAGATCGTCTCAGTATCCTCATCCATTGAGATGAGTTTATTGTTTTTTAAATATTACATTTTTTTCACATATATATTACAATTTTCGTCAAAAAATACTTCTTCAACTCTTAATGTTACATTTTGAATTAAAACTATTATATTTTAATCAAAAGTATCTAATTTTTCGTCATAAGTATTACATTTTCTCTCATAAGTAAGAATTAAACAATTTATCCATGATTAGTATTACGGATTACATTTTTTCTAATAAGTAACTATTCAACCCTAAACATTATGGAGTATATTTTGATCTAAATGTAGTACATTTTCTCTCAAAAGTATTACACTTTTCCTTATAAGTAATAAAGAATTTATCATTGATTAGTATTATATTTTCTAGCATAAGTATTACATTTCCATTGTGACTTGGCCTGTTTAATTTGATAGATAAAACTTCCTAAAATTCTTGCATTTACCATTTTTTTTTTCAGGTTCCATCAAGTTGCTAGTCCATATTAAGCTGTCATGGAAATTTTTTTTTATTTAAAAATAAGGTTATTGACATGGAATTTACTAAGGCCCGCTATAAATTAAAACCAAGCAAACTCTATCAGTATGTTCGACTTCTTTCTTCAACTTTGTCTTCTCAAACCCATCTTCGAATTCTTTCTTCAGTTTCGTCTTCCCAAATCGTATCAGCTTCGCTCGTCTTTTTTGTTTGAAATGTCTTCATCTTCGCGCTGAACAACTCGGAGTATAAGCTTGCGATATAATGTATTGTCGTTGTGGATTGAAAGCCCCAATTTGCACAACTCGCGAATTCCTCTCGCGGTTATAATATAATTCCACCTTCCGGTGAATTGGAGCCACTGAAAAGTGAAAAATTCACTTTTCGGTGTATTGAAGTCATGTCAAGGAAAATACTATTTTGTTAGACACCATGTCAGAAAAAAAATTATTTTGCTAGTCACATCAGCTTAACCAGACCTAATATCATCAAAATATAATGAAACTAGTAAATGTAATAATTTTATAAAGTTTATGTATCAAATTAACTCTTATTTTAGACCAAGAAGTTATATTTAAAAGGAGAGGACCGCGCGAACGCTAGCCCCCACCGCCACAAATTATGACGTAGGCTCCGCTACTTGAGCAGACCTTAAACCGGTAACCTTTCAAAGTGCATGAAAGTTACCAATCTAGACCATGAGTCTTCGTGATCACCCATTGACCCCATCCAGGTAAGTATTATTTTAGACCAAGAAGTTAATCCAACACTTGTTAATTATAGATCAACCTATTTAACCTTTCTACCTATACTATAATATAGACCAAAAACTGCTCAATGTTTTAAATTTGTTTGCCAAACGGTAGAGTCATAGAAGCCCACTGGGTGCTTCACGACATTCACCTTACAGACAAAACCTAGTTAATATATTCATTCGTCTTTTGTTTGACCGACAAACCCCCCACCGCCCCCGCCCCCCCC